>NC_065527.1:7762206-7762391 GCF_006386435.1 Epinephelus moara
TGCCAGTTCACCTCCTGGGCACTGCCGAGGTGCCCCTGAGCAAGGCACCGAACCCCCCAACCGCTCGGAGCACCTGTCATGGGCAGCCCACTCTGACATCTCTCCACTTAGTGCATGTATAGGTCCAGTTTGTGCATGTGTGTGTTCGGACCTGTGTGTAATTGACAACAGAGTGAAAAATTGAA
>NC_065527.1:7763546-7788787 GCF_006386435.1 Epinephelus moara
GGCACGCTGTTTGATTGCGTTATCAAAACCGCGCCGCTATTATTCGGCCTTGCTTTTCACTTATTCCACCGAATACCGAATGTGTGTTTTTTTGCAATATTCGGCCGAATATATTCGGTTACCGAATATTCGGTGCATCCCTAATATATTACCATTCTGAGGGTCACAATGTTAACCTCTCTAACTCCCCCGGACGCCGGCGTCCGCGCTCCCCTCCTCTGTTGAATGGTATCTCACAGGCGCACTACGTCATCAAACCATGTGATGTTTGGTATCAACAAGCCGAGAGCTTCCTGAATCCGGCATCGTTTTTCTGTTATTTCGTATGGATTTCGCACCAGAGCAGCCTAAACACACAGAGTCCAAAATCGCGATGAGTGGTGACAAGTCATGTCATGCCGTTTTTCGCGGGGAAAAGTTAAAGGATTACTCGCGATCTCATGCGGAGCGGCGAGTGGGCACATAGCTGTATTATAAAAGGTGAGAGTCTCACTCCTACCACTATTTTTGGCTGAGATATACCGTCTAGAAAGTGGGATCATAACTTTCACGTTTCATATGGCTTTATTTGGTGATATTTTATGGTGTTTCTGTGTCATAAACAACATCAGCTATCATAATCACACCTGATTAAAACAAGGTACAATGTTTGAAGCTGGCTGAGTGTTGTTTGATCACTGATAGTACTGTATTGAAGCGGAGTGAGCGCTCTTGTCATGTGGAGCTCTGCCTGGGTCTTTTCATTGAAAAAACACTGTAGAATGGTCATACTTTGAGCAGTTTTCTTCAAATTTGAAACGAGTGTTCATTGATAGTGTGCCTACAGCCCCAGAGTGTCATTTACCTGCTCAGATGAAGCCACAGACAGTTACTCATCCTGAAACACATTTTTTATTTTATTTTAGGCAAAATCTTCAACTTTTTACTGACTTCAGAGGCCCATTACTCTGTCTCTGTATCACCTAGAGTGTTTCTGACACTTTTACAAGAAACTTCAGAGAGTTTTCTTTCTGGCAAGACCTCATGCATGTATGTAGTCAGAGCGGTTCAGAGGCTACAGTCATTTTAATTTGGGTATGTCATTTTAGGCGTTTTCGCCACAAAATGGGGGTGGAGTGCATGAAATGGGCACAGTACCGCTCGAAAACTACTAGTTTTAGGAAAACATCATGGTTTGGCATTAAATAAGTACTTTTGTCACCAGTGTAACGTGTCAAGTGACATACGTCACATACATCACTAACGTAGCATCCTGTGGATACTAGCATACTAGGCTACTATGCTATTAGAAGGAGTCAATGTTGACAATGGGGCGTCTTCATATTTCTACAACATTGCACAGACTTAATGCTACATCACTTAACTTCCCCCTCGGTTCGGTGCTACCTTACAATAAACTAAGTATGTGTTGTAATACATTGCTTGCACACTCGAACTATGTGGTTGTATTTTATTTTATTTTATTTTTATTTTTTGTGAGAGCGGGCTGAGAATTGTACTCAGTCATTTGCCAAAATGTGCTAAAACATTTGCAAATAGTAACAATATGAGAGCTGTTCTTTCTGTTGTGTACAAATAACAAAATGTTGTGAATATTTCACATTTTGTTTTGATGACTTCAGCTGTCATGTGATAATTGAGCTAAAGCAACTGAGAAAAACAAGAATGATCCAAGCAGGAAAGTTCCATTTATTAATGACTGCTTTAATTATGAACACTTAAGAATCTCATTTTCTAAACCTCTAAAAAAAACATCAGTGGAAATGAACCAGCCTTGTTAAAACTCAGCCTTCTGTCAGTTTGTAAATATATGTAAATTTAGGTTTGGAATTGAGAGAGATTAGTGGTATGTGTGATTTCTTGATTTTTGTTATCACATGAACACTGTTGCATTGGCAGGTTTAGGAACTTTGGGAAATGAGAAGGAAAGTGACTCAGATTTGACAGCTTTGGTTCTTGGCATCTGTAAATTGTACATTTACTTCTTTTATTCTTAGGTTAGGTTTATTTAGTTTAGTAAATTGTGTTTTTGCCGTTGCTTAAAAAAAAAAAAAAAATTCTAATAAATGCTTTTTGGAACATACATGCTTATGTTTGATATTGTACTAAAGATAATGTTGCCAATGTCGTCTACATCAGAACTCCAAAACCTTTTAGCTCTAAGTAGCTATTGTTATGTTTAATCAGGTTATAGTTATTAATCAATTATTAATCAGAGTTCCAAATTGATAGTTTTGTATAATTTATAGACTGAAGTGATAAATAGGCCATCAATTTCCCATTATATCCATGACTTTATGATCTAAATGCAATTGGAAAAAAGTTTTGTCTCCAGTTAATTAGAATCTCGATATTTAGGCTTTAATCACTGCTGCTCAGTAGAGGAGCGTGTGTTTGGCTTATTTGAATTACCTAATTATTTACGTGCTGAAAATTATATCATCATAAGAATTGTAAAAACTCAGGCTTGTCAAACATGGATTTGGCATGTTGTCCTTAATTAATACTTGTGAAGCGACACCACATGATATAATTTAATGTGGAAGTTCAACTTATCAACGTGGTAGCGCATTAGCTAGCTAACGCTGTGTGCTTATTAATACCTTGATCATAACAAAGTTTATTAACTTTCACCACTGCTCATTTAAGAAAGGCCACCGCAAGAAAACCTGTTTGTTGTTTATGTTGACTTACAGCCTATAATGTGCGTCAGTTCATCTGCATCCAGGCGGGGAAAGTGAAAGGCACCCCAACATTAGCGATGTAGCCAGTGTAGCTAGCGTGCTACCTATGGCTGATCACTGACAGCTAGAAACAAACAATGATCCATTGTCCTTTTATTAATCTAAACAAAGAACATGTTTTCTTGTGGTGACATTTCTAAAATGAGCAGTGGTGAAAGTTACTAAGGAGTTAATAAGCAGACAGCATTAGTTGAAAAGTTGTCTGATGTTACTTCCACATTAAATTATATTACACAAGTTTAACCAAGGACAATGAGACAAATCCATGTTTAACAAATGTGAGTTTTTACAGTTCCTGTGACGTTGAAATATCTTCCACGACAGTAATTCTGTTCATGTAAACCAAACACACACTCCTCTACGGAGTATCCAGCAGTGATTATATCCTGAATATTGAAATTTTAATTAACTTTAGCTTCTCCTATGGCGTCCTCTGTGACATTTTTCAATAAAATGAAGGTTATATTTATCTGTATTCCTGTTCTGGCATCCAACGGCACAAGAAGACATTCTTATTCCGCGTATGTCAACTGTTTCTTTCCAATGTCCTCTGTTTTTCTTCCACCAGTATGCGCACACAACTGCTGTGACGTAACTGTGACGTCCACTCAAAATTGGTCTATACACAACTAAGTATCCCAATATATGAAGTTATATTTAAAAGAAACGGCTATTTGTAACTTTAAATAGCTCACAGCTATGGACAGATTATGAGACTCCACACACCTATACCCTTCCCCTGAGTGGAAGAAACACAAAATGCAAAACAAAGAGCATTACGTTGCAATTATCTGGAAGATGTATTTAAAACAATTTGGGGTTTAGTGTTTTGCTCAAGGAGACTTGGATAAGTAGCCAGGAATTGAACCATCAACCAACAGCTGCAAACACACACATTAACATACTCTCAACCAAGCATTTTTATCCCCATGAAGCAGCATTATTAATTTAGTTTTGACCCCTTTTTTAAGCATTGTAATTTTACCATTCCTTAATATTAATTAAGTTGTTGATTAGAGCAATTTTACAGGAATAATTGAGGTCATTCCAAAAAGTGAATGAAAATACTCAGAGACAGAAAATTAATGAAATGTGAGAAAAGACTAAATAGGCAACGAATGGCAATCACCACGGCTCAGTGTTACAACCTGAGACACCTGCTAATGAAGCAAAAAAGCCTGCGAATGTAACTGTATTTAAGCATTGTTATCCCATTAATGGAACAGTAGCTTTCAAATACACCATGAAGACTGACATTTGATGAATTATGAGATAATTATCAGAATTATGACTTTGAATTCAGTTTTAAAAATCGTTCTCAAGTTGATGGCTGAGTCCACACTGAAACTGTAACGATAACATCGGTGCTGAGCGATATCGTTGGGGTCACTGTTAGAGCAATTTGATAAACCACAACCAATCAGAATCCATCCCCTAAACTTCCGTGACGAAGTCTCTGCCTGGCCTGAAGTTTTCAGTAACACTTAAAACCTGCATGTATTCTAGAAACTGACTTCATGTATTTCCATTATATGTGTTTTTTTTCCTTTATCACCATGGACACACTGTACATTGTAGAACGTAACCCAAAGGTGATTTCTTTAGATATGTTTGTTTCTATTTATGATAAAATGTTGCTGAAACTTTGCTCTTAATTTAATCACATCTCTGATAAACTTCAGATATTTACAGTTCTGTCAGGTCTATTTTTGTTGTAACACCTTAAATATTATTTTTCAGAAATTACATGCCTGTTATTTTTGTACCACGTGGGTGGAAAAGAAAGCTATTTTCAAGCTGGTTTCTAAAGGTGTGAAGAGGAAACTTCAGTGAAGCACACCACTCTGATGTTGCTGCATAGCTCTTTCATCTGTATTCTGTTTGAGAGCATCTGCAAAGCATCTCCTTCCTCTTTCTCACATTCATCACCACCTAAGACCTCTGTGCGCGAAATGAGATAGATACAGGCAGCCCGTATGAAATCTTTATGTTAAAAGCAATCGCCCACTTTCAAATGCAGAGTTTTTCTTGCTTTTGGGACGGCATACCTCCAGATGAATCCCAGCTCCTCCAGATGCTGATAAAACACCTGAGATCCAGCTGGATTTGGGATTGCAGCAGGCTGAAATCACTCAATCTGTTATGAGCCGTCAGATGGCATTGACTCGGGTGTTTAGTATTCCGCGGCTCCCTCCTGTTTGACTCAGCTTGTCGTCCGGGCTTCGTTACAGCCTCTCAGGGACGACAACAGCACTTTGAAGTTGGCGTCTGCCCTGTGCTATCACAGCCAACATAAAGCAGAATCAGTCAGACTGCATCATTTAGTGTAACTGTTCTTATCGCTCCTCGCAATTTATTTGCTTTCACCATTTCGGAATGAGTTATTTTGCGGCTCTGTGAGTTTGAAAAGCCTATTTTAAAGCTGTTGGTGTACACTGACTACACAGCATATTGCTCTTTTCATGAAGTAAACTGATGAGGTGAATCCAGGTAGAAATCATTATTCCTGATGGATTTCCCTTACTAAAATTAAACCGTTCACGAAGGAGGAGGGATGGAGGGAAGTGGATGAATTGGCATTGAGATGCAGAAGATGCAAAAGCACCTGTAACTTCAGCAAATTTATTGTGCATTTTTGCTTTTTTCATAGGGAAAGAAATCTTCCATGACATCAGCGCGTGACAGTGCTGCTGGCGTAGCGTTAACTCGTGCCAGAAAAAGCGTATCCTGAGGAGAGAGTGACTTTCAGAGACACGACATGGGAGGATCCACAGGTACTTTAAAATTAGATTTCCGTGATCACGCAGGCTCACTGCAGCATCATGCTGGATGACATCTCCTGTTTTGAACAGGTGTTGCTACGAGTGTTGGCACATCAAACGACACACACACACACAAAAAAAAAGTTCAATTCTCTAAACCTGAATCGGCTGCTGACCTCAGTGGCATTCAGTTGGCAGTTTAAATTAAAGAAAAGATGTAAATAATGAAAAACTCCCCCTTTTAGTGTTATTACCTCATTGCTGTAATGGACTATAATTAAAAGGAGAAAATTAAATGCAGTAGTCGACGCAATTGTTTATTTTGCATCCTGTTTGGTAAAGATAAAGGCTGTGCAGGGATATTAGTCCAAGCCCTCCCTCTTGGTATTAAATAGCTCCATGTTTAATTTCAAAATATTCCCCTTTTATAGAAGTTTCTAGTCAGCTAATCAAGAAAAAAAGAGCCCAAATTGATAGTTACAAACAGCAAATAAAGAATAGCTTGCAGCTTTGTATTTCCCTAAGAGGCGGACCATTAGATGGAAAGCAGTGGGTATTGACTGTTGTGCCTGGAGCTGGATACAAAGGGCTTTTTAAAAGCTTGCTGATTTCTTTTGAAGAATCCAACAATGCAAACACATACTTGCTTGTGCTGCATATTTATTATCCTATACCGCAATATGAATACAAATAAACAACTATCCCTACAGCAATGTATCATTTAATCCACAGGATCTCCAGATGAGGTATTGGTAAATGAGACTAATTCCAACAAGCAGTGCGGAGACAGAGGCCTAATACTGATCTAAAGGAATGTTATAAGCTGATGTTGCAACAAAGTTGGACAAGCATAAAAGTAAACTCAACTGATATGTGTGGACTGAAGAGAGAGTCACACAAGTGATGATAAATAAGGCCCGAGCAATAAGTATTAAATAGAAAGACTTAGTGCAGTCATGGGAATCTTTTTTGACTTGGTGTTTACTTTTATGCCTTCAGAGGCGCCTCCTCTAAGCTCCGCTTGCATCCATCTCTTCCAATTAGTCTAAGTCCTGCCGAAATACGGCTTCCTGCAGCCTCCTCTCTCTTATGATGGTTGATATTGGGATTTGGTTTAAGCACGGAGATTTTAGTGTGTTAATTTGTCATTAAATTAGCAGGCTAAAATGCATTCATCCATGTTATTTGCCATTCAGCGCATGGCTGGGACTCTGGCAGCTAGTGTCTATAGGTCGATAGGGAAAGGTTACACAAAGACTTTGTCAATGGAGGGTATTTTAATCCCTAGTTCAACTGTATACATTAACATATAGATCTGTTTTGCCTTTCGCAGAGCTCTTTGAGATGACCAGTGTCAAACAGATTAGCATTATTATCTTGTTCTTGACCTTTATTTTGGTCTTTGAGTTCAATAAAAGAGTAATTAAATGTCAAAAATGATGATGATGATGATTGTGCTCATTATGACATAGCCTACAGATGAGATGCAACACAGCCATTCAGTTTATACCCCACTGAACCACTGGCGAATTTAAAACCTCTGTAGTATGAATAAAAAAACATATTTGATACAAGCAAAAGCTTCCAAAAAATCATGTTAAAACAGATGTTATTTTTGTATCTGAAACACTGCAATATCCTGTAAAATGTAGAGGACAAAGCTCGTGTGACTGTGTCAGCAAATTCCATGAAAAGTCCAAAACCAGCAACATGTTACTCTCAGTACGACTTCCCATCACAGCCCATTGGTTTCCACCAAAGACATTAATCTTTAAAAATGATTCACAGATCTATAGTTTGACTTTCTCAAAAGGCTTAGTGAGTACATCAGACAGCTGGTCACTTTTGTTTTTAGAAAACATTTCTGAAACAGGAGGAAATGCTGTATTTGCTGTAGACTATTTTCAAAGCGGATTAATCCACATTTAATGATCTATTGATGAGTATTTGGGGCAACAGGACGGTGTGTGTGTCTGTGTGTGGGACTGAGTCAAAATAAACTCCCAGCTTGTCAAATACAGACACTTGGTCAGTGGCCTTTTACGTCATATACCATCACACAGAGGCACCCTTTGCATCATAATAAAACATTCCAAGTAGCGTCATTTTTTTTAAGCTCTGAGCAGCAGCCGTAGTATAAAGAGTGACAAAGTTGATATGAACATGACATGCTGCACATTGGTTCTGTTTCTATGACAACAACATCTTGACATTAACATTAGCTAGGTAGAGGGCTGAAATCATTCTCAAAGTAACTCGAACAATTCGATCACTAATTTGTTAAATCCAGTACAAATATACAGTGCGGTGTGTTTCGTATGGATGGTTGTTTCTGTTGCACAACGCGCTTGTTACTTTGGCTGTTGATAGCCTACACAGCTGTTACGTGGATCTGAAGCGCGGGTTGCAAAATTATGGAGGAAGAGAGACAAGAAAAGAGCAAGAGATACCCCAAAGAAAACGACAGTGTCAAGGGTGTGGGATCGTTACAAGTTAAAACAAAAAAATTCAGTGTGTATTGCCAAACGGAGTTAGCATACCACAATAGCACATCCTCAATGCTACGTCTAAGTAGAAAACATTCAGTGTTTCGCCGAGCCGATGTGACACAACAAAGTACGTTAAGGTCATGTTTAATGCTTTTAACGTCACTGTCACTGACTGCAAAAGAACATACATGTATTATGACTTTATAATGGCTGATTAATAACAGAAATCAATGTGGAGGCTAACGTTAGCTGGCGATGTAGCATGTGTATGAGCCAAGTTTTGCCAGAGAATATAGCAACACATGGAAAATAAAATGCTGTAGTCAATTTGTTAAAGCCTGAGCTTTATTCATGTTGTTAGTCACACACATAAACACACACACACACACACACACACACACACACACACCCCTCACTCACTCCTTCACCCACTCACTGACACATGCAGTCCCCCCCATCACTCGCAGACACACACACACACACACACACACACACACACACACACACACAGTATATTACACACGGTATATTAATTTATATTAATTTTGATTGCAGTAAGTAGGTCATGGTCAGCAGGTGTAAGGCACACCTTGACCAGAATGAATGAGTCTAAACTAGAGGTCAAACTTTAATGAACTTAAAGGGATAGTGCACCCAAAAATAAAAATTCGGCCATTATCTACTCACCCATATGCCGAGGGAGGCTCAGGTGAAGTTTTAGAGTCCTCACATCCCTTGCGGAGATGGGGCTAGCCAGGACATAGAAAGTTGTTTGGAAAAACGTCATCATTTAAACTCTGTTTCTAGCCTCATTGTAGCCTGTAGCTCTAACTGCTTCTGTGTACACCGAGCTCACGTGTGTGGGCTTGCGCGCGAGCCCAGCAGAAGCACGTGAACACACATGAAGGTGGTGCCCATGTCTCCACGGATACTCAGGACACTTGGATCACTACGGATGAGCAGTATGGTGATATTTTGTGGTTTCAATTATGTGTTTTTTGGACGTTTGAATCTGGGGCACCGTCAGCCTCCATTAGGTGGAGTTGTGTTGCTACCCCATCTCCACAAGGGATGTGAGGATTCTAAAACTTCACCTGAGCCTCCCTCGGCATATGGGTGAGTAGATAATGGCTGAATTTTCATTTTTGGGTGCACTATCCCTTTAAAGTATGATATTTATATATTTATATATTACTATTGCCCTGAAATAAAGCTAAAGTAATTTAATGAAAACACGCAGTATTTCTTATCTGATTACTCGATAAATTGCCAGAAAAAGCGATAGAATACTCGATTACGAAAAGAATCGGTAGCTGCAGCCCCAAGCCAGGTAGCTAACGCAATGCTACATTAACAGAGGGTTGACTACAACAAGTTTACAATGTGTACGGTGGTAAAAGCCCACCAGCTTTCACTGTCCGGCTGATCTGCTCCCACTAATTTGGCTTTTCTGTCTTTGTTGTGACTACAGACAGTAGCCTGGCTTAATAAGCGGCAGAAACATCACCAGTACCTCACTGGAAAGTTCAGAGATTTTAAAGTAGAAGAGTGGCCATAAGTGAAAGGTGGAATGTGCCCTGCCACTGCTTTCCTGTCAAAGAAAAACAGCATGTGGAAACACACCCTCACCTGATATGTGTCTCTTTAAAGCATCCTTCCAAACTCCAAATATGTCCTTGTATTTATTTTTAATGTTCACTTATGTTGCAAAGTTTATAGATTATATAGGTAAATAAATTCACCTTACAGAGCACCAGAGCTGCATGTGGAGAGTCATGGATCAGATTATGTTCACATATCCACAGACTGCAGCAGCACCCCAGGTTGTAAATGCATCTTTGAAGATAACTTCTAAGAACAACAATAAGGAACAGAAATTATGAGTCATCTGTGCTCTCTAGACCATTTCAGAGGAGATAAGGTGCTGTGAGTGAGAGATGCTAATAACACAGACATTACGCTGCTGCCACGACTGAAGAAAACAGTAAGTGATTATGTTGTTTCAGAGGAAGAGATGCTGGATTTAAGAGCATGTGTTATCATAGGAGAGGTCCAGTCAGGTGAAAATGTGCACTTCTGTCTCAAATATGGAGCGACACTGGAGTGTAATCTCACAGCCCGCAGCTGCTCCTGAGAATTGGATGCTGATAATGTCAATATTGGCCTCATTTTGTAGTAATGCCCGAAATATCTTTAACACGATACCTCATCAGCTTTCATAGTGATTACACATTTTTCAGATAATGGATCTCATTACAACTTGGAGCCTAGAACAGTATTTTCGGGCAGAAGGAGGTGTTAACACCTCAGCCCAGCGTGGATGGGAGGACTGTTATTTCACTTCAGGAGCACAGGAAATGTAATTTTCTCCAGCATAATTTCTTGTAGAATTTCAAGCCTGTAGGCCGGACATGGTGTTGTTGTCGCACTGATTTCCTTTTCCCTTCTTTTCAAACTTTAATGGGTGGCGTATGAAATGCACTAAAATTCGAGTAAGCTGTACGAACCTAGTGTTCCCGATAGCTGTGCTAAAAGTAAAAGTCAAACATTAAGCTTCAGAAGACAATAATCCCCTCACCACACAGGTGATTATCAGGTAAGGGTCTTATTGCTGCACTGCCACAGCTGCTGTCTGGACATATTGTGGATTATCAAGACCCTCAGCACACACTTCACAAAATGTTTCAGGGGACCATGCAGGTGCATTTTCCTTATTTGGAAGAAGAGTCCCTTAAATCTTGACAAAACATTTAATCTTTCCACATCAAATATGTATTATAATATTAGTGAACCAATAACAGTCTGAGAACAGGTTTAGCAAAGCTGCATGACGAACTTTTCTGCTAAATAGAAGTATTTTGCCTGTTAAACTTAAGAAATATGTTGTTTTTTTCTTAATAGTGGCTGCCTATAGTGGCGCCTATTGTTTTAACAATAGGCTCGCTTGAGATGAACTGCGCCTCACCTCGAAAGTAGATAAAAGCAGGCGGCTGCAGCAGGAGGAGGTGACAAAAAGCTGCAGTGAAGTTGAACAGCATGCCTACAGTTTCCAGCAGCCTTCAGTCTGTACAGGAAATCATAGAAATGCTCATATCCTGTCAGATCTTATGTCGATAATTAAAATGTTACAAGACTCGTATCGGTTTGTTCTCAGTCTCCAAGTCTGTTAATTATGATAGATTGAGTTATTAATGCCTTACAGGTGATCTGTAATTTATGTTCATGGTTCAACCTCCATTTGACATGAATTCTCATGTAAATCTGCATCATATCAGTTTGCTGCTGCAGAGCAGACCTGTCTCCTCAGCTGCATAGGCTGAATAAATATGTCTGACTATAAGTTTAATATTTTCAGAGGAAAAATAATACAAGACAACAGCTTTCATTAAAGATCAGTCAGATACAGTCAGGGCTTCACATCTTTACAGATGTTATTTTAAGTATCCTCACATCCCACTGACCACAAGTCTTTGTAATGCTAAATACTTCAATAATTAAACCGTCCAATGTTGGTGAACAATAGACTATGTATAGTTTATCATGAATGTCTCTCTGACTACTAAACGTCACCATCAGTCAGACAACATGTTTTCTGTTCACAGAATAAACCTTCAAATTAGACAAATTAAATCTAAATCCCTGAAATCAACTAAAATGAGAAGCGGATCTAAAACGTCATCTTGTTGAGTCAACATTTAAATCAGTCAACTGTTGGATGAGGTGGAAGCCAGGCGTTTCCCATCATGCCTTGGGTCTTGCATTTGGTGGAAAGAAACTGAAAATTCCCAAAAATTCCCAAAATATCACAGAGGATATAATGAAAACTTGAAGTATGTTTATAATGATTATACACAAGAAAGATGTCCATGACAAAATCATTTGGTGTGCCAGATTTTTCTCGACCCCTGAGACCCTTGTATCCTGTTTTCATGATATACATATTTGTCATATGATTGGTTAAGGGTTATAGAGGAAAAACCAATTCAGCCAAGAGCAGAACAAAAGTTTGGGTGATTCTTCTCAGAGCTTGACTCACAGCAGAGTGCTCTTTCCTGGGTAGTTGAAGTTGATGGTACTGTACGTCCCACTGTTTTATTTGAATGAAGACTATTTCCTGTTAGATCTCGAGCACATAATCCTGACATGGTTGGGAGGCATTCCTCTCATTCTAATGCACTGAGCGCATTATTTGCATTTAAAGATAGACCTCTCATTCCAGGAACATTGCAGGAATCAGGTTGTGAACAAAGAGAGACTGTGTTAAGTATGGGTTTACGTGGGCGCAAATTTACCTGTGTTAAAAGTACAATAGTTGTTAGCAGTAGTACAGTATGAAAGAAGAAGGCTGGTTTAACAGAACAATGATGGAGGAGATCAAATCCGTGCAAGGCTGCTATATCCTAACTTTATCAAACCCTAAGAATAACATATAATTTGCACTGAGGTACAATCATAGCCATCGATGTGCAGAGTCAAAATCAGTGGATAAAAATCAGAGGTCAGACCCTGGACCTTGGTATTCCTGGTGTGACGTCCAATTCCCTTTCCATTACTCTGAACATTTGTTCATAGCATTTGGTCCCTGTTTTGTGTTTGAAGAGGTCTACACAATAAGTGTAATGAGTGGACATTGTAGGGAAGCTCCAGATTGCACATCCATTTGCTCTGGCAGGATGTAGATTGTGCTGTGCAGTAGGGCCACCTCCAGTCTGAATCACCTCCCCTGTTATTTGAAGACCTCTAATCAGTGAGGGCAAACCGGCGTTACCGTAGAGCATGTCCAGGAAAGGAAAGTTCAAAAATTCATGTTTAAGGAGAAGAAAAATATGAACTAAGTAGACGAACCAGACATTTTACTCTTACAGTAATTGCAGCAGGATCTGCAATTATAAGCCTTTGTTCTGTCTTGTCCTCACTCTAAAAGTGTTTTCAATAACAATTTTAAAAGCAGCCACTTTGGTTCAAATCTGGGCTGCTTTTATGACCACTTGACAACCTGCATATATTAGACCTATTACAAAAGGACTGGATTTGAAACTGAAACTGTATTTTAAGAGTGGAGGATGGAGTTAGGGTATGATATACTACTACTATGATATACTAGCTAATTAGCACAATCATTAAAAGCCTACGTCACACAAAAAGTTATATTATCTTATGTGATACCTTCATGTGAAAACAGGTCTACTTCGCATTAGGGATGTTCCTGGCGACTAATTTCCCTGTCGACTAAACAAAAACTTTAATTAAGACTAGTCGACTAGTCTAAAAAATGTTCTCGGCGTGGTGTATTCAGGCTCAACATATTCCATTAACATCCTGAAGCCTTTACCTTCAACAGAACCTTCACAGCGTCTCCAGGTGAACAATGTCAAATTGGTCTGAGTGTGGCTAGCACCGCTAGCAGCAGCAGCCGTCTTTCTGTGCTGGTTAACATCCAAATGCTTGAGTTGAATGTGGTTGCGCATTTCTCCAGATGAGTGATTATGCGCCATTTTTTTCTGACACAGTCTACATGCTACCTTGTTTTCATTTTCTAGATCAAAGTACTGCCAAACTGCACTGGTTTTTGAGAGGACATGCGGGTTGATTTTAGCGCTGCTCATTGTGGACTATATTGCTGTCATTGTTCATTTTAGTCAAACCATACAGTTTGAAAACGAGGCGCGGCTCCAACTAGAAAACAATGTTTTGATGCATTGGATGTGCTGAATGTGCATATTAAGGCAGTACAGGAGGAGGTGCACATTAATAATCCTCCAGGACTGTAACATGCTCATGTTTAACCCAAACAATGTGTCATGTGACTGCAGTTGGTTCACATCCAGGTCAGAACACATTCTCACCACAAACGAACCGAGACCACCTCTTCAAGAAGGTCTCGGTCCGGTGGTTCTGGTGTGCACCCGAGAGTGTTTGCTGTGTTCACACCTGCCCAAACGAACGGCACTGAGGGGGCAAATGAACTTAGTTCTGAACTAAACAGGGCGGGTGTGAAAGCACCCTTAATGGGCATGCCACTGAAGCATAATGTACATTTACATGACTTTAATGAATTCAACAATATAAGTCGAATCATGCTATTTCCAACACTTTTTCTGTTGTTGGATTTCTCCTTTTAACTTTTATTATCCTATTTCAGTCACTGTGGGTGTATGTGCTGCCCCTTTCACACTGCCTCTTCGAGGTGGGAATGCCATTATGCAGCCTCTCTGTTCTGTACAATCGCAGCGTAGGTAGACAGAGTCGTCTCGCTTTTAAGGCGGCATCAGAGGTACTAACAGTGTTGTATCGACCTCTGTATGAAAGGGACAGTCGGCAGGAGAGGATCATGGGCGCCACTTATGTGATGTTTTGATGACGTGTTATGCTTGCGACTGGCCACAGGAGATGTAGAAAGTACCTGATAGCACTTAGCAGCTAACTCAAAGAAGAAGAGCAGTGGATGAAAATGTCCGCAAATTACGAAAACAGTGAGGTCCGGGAGCTTCTTACCCTCAGAGCAGAAAGCCAGATCAGTTGCCATATATTGGGGACGGTAAATCATTGTTATTGCCATGTAAATGCTATCATTAGTGTTTATAAAGTGCTGCCGATGCTTATTTTGTATGTCACACCGGAGGCCGACCGATGTGACTCTGCTTTTCAGCCCAAAAACGTGAGTGCTTTTAGGGACCTGTCGCAGTTTTTCCAGCAGGGATAGTGCCAAAAAAGCGGTCGTTTTTTACCTAGACATAGCAACTCTTCCAGCAGGGATTGTGCCCCCTGAAAATGGGTCTTAATTTAACCCTAAAGATGATCTTTTGGTGGTTTTTGTACCTAAAACCTAACCACGTTAAGCACAGCGTCATTGAAACACCAGCTACGTAACAACATGTAAATGTAAGGTATCCATAGTTTGCAGAAACATACAGTGCTAAAATCTTTCTGGTGATTGGGTTGCAAAAACAATTTTTGTAGTAACGGATAAAAACCGTGCAAGTTACAAAATTTTCCACAACATGGTCCTGCAAAATGTATCACAACAAAAGTTTTATTCGGAAATAAAGGAATTCTGTCCAGTGAAACACTGTTGGGCTATTATGTTAAAATGGATAAGGAGATGTTGAGTTTGTATTACCAGCATAATGAAACAAAAATTCAACGGCAAACTAGAGCAGATCAGAAAACAAGGAAGCTTCACACTTTAAGGTTGGAAGAAGCCAGCGCTGAGCCGAGACACATTCTGTCTCTGTATTGAAGCTGAATGTATTTGGCACAAAGTTTTTTCCACAAATGAATAATAATGTTGTTTTTGCTAAAGAGAACAGTCTTAACTCACACGGTTGCAAAAAGTTGCTCAGTACTGTGTAATCCAACACTTGACTATGGACGTTATGTGTTTTAACAACAAAGAAGTGCTCTGTACTCTGTAATTTTGTCTCTTGCACCTTGCGCCTACATTTGTTCAATTGTCTGAGCAGTTTCATAATATAACGTGCAATGTAAAGCACTGACAGAACTGACAGAACGGTAGAACATGAGATTTTAAAACTGAGTACAACCATGTGCATAAACCCCATTTTCACCTTTGTGCTGTCACAGCTCCATAAGTGAGAGACAATTTCAGGAGAGTAAGAAGAGCCACTCCACAATGCTATATCTGAATGCTTTCAAATGGAGTACCCAAGCTCATTTACGTCAAGTCATGTTTGTTCAGTCACTGGAAATGAAGGAATCTTAAAGTTGTTTTATTTTGAAACCTAAATTCAACTATAAATCTTTACATTTTGGCTGCACTTTTTATCACGTTTAAAAAATGAACAGGTTGGTGACGTATTTAGGAGCACAGACTTCTAATTTTGTATGCTATATGCATGTATGGCAGCATGGCTGTGATATCTTCACAAAATATGACAGCAACTAGGAAAATAAACTGGCAATTATCTGTAAAAGGTTAGATGTCAGCAGGGTTACTGCCTTATATCTGTCCGCAGAGACATCACATTAAAGATCTGAAGACTAATGAGGATATGAGGCAAAAGAACATTTGCTCAGAAAATAAGTGCTTCAAGCTGCTCTGCCACACAATCAGTTGAAAAAACAGACACGTTTCATGTTTGTTTTAGAGGGACAGCAGGGTATTAAGATCCTTTAAGATCACATCCAAGAAGAGGATCTAATGTTGTGAGAGCCCATCTGTGCTACATTGTTTCGTGTGCCATCACTGTGTTAGCAAGACAAAAAGACAGAGGCAATACGGGTATTGATGAAAGCAATACAGGGACCTTTGATATCTGATAGTCATGTAGTTGCACACAAATCACATGGCTCAGTTCTATGTAGATCCCAAACTACATATTTTTATGAAATCTATGTCAAAAATATGTACTGACAACTTCTCTCACAACAAAAACTAAACAAAGCATTTAAAAAGAAACCGCTGCCAACATAATTCCAGATAGAAGATTTATAACACTTAAATCAATGAATGAAATCTGTGGGCGAATGTGATAAAGTGGACAGACAATTAAAACATACATGCATAATCTCTCTCAAATATCATAGTATCTCGGGGTCTTGTTTACGAGTGAGGGTAGAATAGAACATGAGATGGATCAGTGGTTTGCTGCGGCGTCTGCAGTGATGTGGGTGCTGTGCTGGACCATCATGGTGAAGAGGGAGCTGAGCCAGAAGGCAAAGCTTTCGATGTACTGGTCCATCTACGTCCCAACCCTCACCTGTTGTCATGAGCTCTGGGTAATGATCAAAAGAATGAGGTTGCGGATATGAGTGGCTGAAATCAGTTTCCACAGAAGGATGGCTGGGCTCAGCCTTAGAGGTAGGGTAAGGAGCTCGGAGTAGAGCCACTGCTCCTTTGCATCGCAAGGGGTCAGTTGAGGTGGTTCGGGCATCTGATCAGAATCCTTCTAGGCACCTCCTGTTCAAGGCGTTCTGGGCACGTCCAACTGGCATGCTAGAGGGATTACATATCTCGTCTGGCCTGGGAACGCCTCAGAGTCCCCCAGGAGGAGCTGGAAAGCATTGCTGGAGAGAGGGATGTCTAGAATACTTTGCTGCCCCCACAACCCAGCTTCGGATAAGTGGCTGAAGATGGATGGATGGATGAACTGTTTTATTGCAGTATTATTTATCTGCTATTACAAATTGTATTGTCCTGATTGATCAAGTATCTCTTCTGATTTTGCTTCTTGACTGCTGCAATAAGTAGCATCTTGCATTTTAGTAACACCGTGTCTCTTTCAGCAATGTTAGGTAATGTGAGAAGGAAGAAGGCAAAAAAAAAAGTTGCTGAAAAAAACAGAAAACAGAATGAAAGTTGAGAGGACGCAGCAACAACACAGCTAGAACACACTAATAACAGGTAGGCCAGCACAGTGGCATTTTAAAAAGGTAACTTAACACAACTGGGACTGTTGCTTTCAGTTAGTACTCTCATGTCCACAGGCTATTGGTAGGAGGAGGTGCAGTTTATATGTGGGACTTTAACCATTCAAATCTTCCCCTAGTTGTTTGCTAAAGGAATATTAATGTATCAAGTAGCTACAACAATGCAAAGTGAGCAAGAACTGTTCTGTTCAAACAGCCAGACTTTGAGAATAACAGCTGTGTTCACTATAAAGAGTCTGTTGTGTTACAACAGAGCACAGTGACTGTGTATAGAAAAGTAAAGTCTTTTTCACTATCCTTGCTCGATGAGGACATCTGTAACCATAGTAACCATACATATCAAAGATAAGGACAGCTATAGCCTAAGACTATGCTTCTTGTGCGTCATTGGAAATAATATTTTTTTCTCTAGCAGAGGTGGGGTGATTTAATATCACTTGCACTGGTCAGTGATTTTAATCATTTCCCACCCCCACCCCGGTGATAATTACAGCAGTCATATTCTCTCTCTGTAAACTTCCTGGTTCTCCTGTAATTTCAGTCTGCCTTGAGTGTTGTCCTTTTGAGTTTTTCTCTGCTCCTTAGCCTTCGGTTTTCTTGTCGTTTTGCTCTCTCTGTTGTAACTTAACAGAGCCAACTTTGCTCCAAACTGAAATGTCTCAGCAACTATTCGATGGTTTGCTGTGACATTTTGTAGATCAAAACTCATTGTGCCCAGAGGATGCAATGCAAACTTTGATACCCTGATGTGTCATCTAGTGCCATGATCAGATCGAAGTTCCAGTTCGTCCCATACTCAGGTTCATGACTAAATAGCTGTAAAATGAGATTCCCACCAGCTTCAGCAGTAATTTGTGTTTGGCACTAATTAGCAAATGTTAGCATGCTAACATGCTATATGAAGATGGTGAAAATGGTAAACATTTACCTCCTAGCATTACCTCCACGGCTGAAAAATGAGCCCAATGCCAAAGTGCCAAAAACTGCAGTTCCTCAAATGGCCACTTGAGGCTGGCTCCCAACTTTACAGCAGAAATACACATTTACAGTCTGGTACAAAAAATTATGTTTTCTCTACACCTGCTTTCCCTCTTCATGACAACTGTACCGGGGATGAATTTTTATGTAACTCAGCTGTGAAAAGTGAGGGCGTGACTTCTTTTAGTGCCATCTGTTGACAAGTTGCTACCACGACAATAACGTTGGTTAGATAATGTGACCATGGTGTAATCCCATATTCACATAGTATAGGCGTAGCCGTAGCTGTAGATATTTGTGTTTTTTCAGTTAATGAAAGTTAACTGTAATGTTTTGATCACCAGGCTATAAAATTCTTGTTCAGCTTATGGTTGTACTACAACACCCTCTAAGGAGTCTGGTGTTCAGTTATTCTGGCGACGGCCAAAATGCCAGACTCAAGGCTTTTAAACAGGAGTCCACAAACCATTATTGCTGCGCCCATTATTTTATAAAGTCCATAAACAAACTCATTATCTTAACCAACTCAAAGATAACATCTTTGAACCCTCCATCTTTTAATATAATACATTTCAGGGCCATGTGATTGAGTCTGTATCTTCTTTTTTTTTACCTAAGATTTTTAACTGAGTAATCTTCATCTTTTAAAGAGACATTGTGTAACATTTTCAGTTGTTTACTGGCAAAAATCAATGTCTGCATTCATAAATATGTCATCATTGGTGTACTATTACCTCCACCAATAATCTGACTTATTCTCATAAAAGGAGAATGTCGGATTTGTTTGTACATTGTGCGGGCAAGTCGTCTGGGGGGTTCCACAACGTTTCGCCATCTTGAGAATACATCCGCCAGCAAGGGACATACAGCACCACCTTCGGCGTTTTCGTAGAGAGCCAGGCTAACAGCTAACAGCGGCGCTGGCCTGTAATTGCATTACCTTTCTCCTTCAGCAGCTCTCTCCACCTGGGAAAGGCTACCCCGATGTTGCCCCTCGTTTTTTGAATTCGCCGGTCACGTTGCCTTTTTGATTCCTTTTTGCGCTTTCTTGGCGACGAGGATTTCGTCTCCTGTGATGCTGCATATGCATGATCCTGCATTATGCTCAAAGAGTGGGACTTTGTTATGCTGCAGTAGTGCTGGGGTAGTAGCAGCGCCACTACCAGAGGCTAACAGCTGTCAGCGGTGCAGTGATGCGAGGAGAGGGATGAGGTGTGTGAGGTTGAGCCACTTGTCAGTTGTCAGAAGACAAGACGTTATTGGTTTGTTACGATTTACACCCCAACAGTCCAGTGTCTACGTTGTAAACACAGCCAGCATGGTGAGGAGGGGGTTTGTCAACTCTCATCGCGTGTGTCTGTGTAGGAGCCTGAATGAATACTCCATGAAGTATCGGATGACATGGTTTCATCAGTGTTATCATAGCTTTTTGGTCCACAGTGGCTACCGTTGTTGCAATGCGCGTTTGAAACTGTGAGGCGCTAGAGTGCGCTATCAGTTCAAATGCAATATATGTTTTCAACGTTAGATGGGAGAAATTCCTACACACTGTGGCTTTAAGCCTCACATTCAGTAACTTTTGAGTTAAGGCTGATACTTGGCTTGTGTGTCAGATACGTCTTACTTTTCTTTAGATGCTAAAATGAGACTTGTTATTGCCAGTCATGTCTGTGATTGACAATTGTGATGTTTTATATATGCATACATCTTGTCTATGCTTTTCCGCTTTGTTGTAGAGGTGGTAGATGGTTCATCTGAGCTATTTGTGATCAAGGATAGATGACCTGGGTCTTCATTTTGCTATGGTCATGCTGTGATCTGAAATGTTATTGTCTGTAATTGTATGTTCCCTGTCTTGGCAAACTCTCCTCAAGGAGATTTTTAATCTCAATCAATCTTTTCCTGGTTAAATACATAAAAAACCCCATCAGCCAGCATGTTGATTGTGAGCATATTAGTATGCTGATGTTAGCATTTAGCTCAAAGCAAAACTGTGCCCAACTCCAGCCTCACAGAGCTGTCAGCGTGGCTGCAGACTCTTAATCTTGTTTTTAATCTGCAGCAAAATGTCTTTGGTACAATGTCGACTTTGGTGCAATAAAAATGTTTTCTCACAAAGAAAACTTTTAACATTCCAACTACTATGAGATGTTTTTTGTTATAGAGTGACAGGTGCAAACGTAGCCCACAAAAAAAGATTTTTAGACTTTAAGACTTTCTCAAATGGCTTTTATTGTTTAATGCTGTGTAGTGCAGAAAGCCAGCAGCATTCTGGGCCTGAGAGAGCAGGGCTATGAATAGGAGGAATGTAGTTTTTCTTTTCTTTTTTTTTTTTTTACTGACAAAATTCCAAAACATAGTGTGTTTGGTTAGACAGCATGAGTTTCTCTCTTCTAAAATAAAAGGCCATTGGCATTGCTACAACTTGGCAATAATAGTAACATTCAAAACAATATTCAGAACCTTGACTTGTACATTTCCTTGCCATAAAAGCCCCTCAGTTTCCCCCATTTTTGTCTTTATTTTTGTTTAGTTTTTCTTGACACATTTGGGGAGAAATGTTGAGCACAATCTGGGCATAGTACAAAAAGTTAATACAGAATATCATATAAGAGCTTGTGGATATAGTGTGCATTTAGCTGTTCACAACTCTATTTTATACTCTATACTGGTTAACAATGCTTAATAGGGAAGGTTAGGAAATAAAGTGGTGCATTAAGAACGCCTGCATCCATTGTTGATGAGCAGGTTGATTAGCATCATCATGGGTTGATGGCCTTCAAAGCACCATGATTTGCTACTGTCCTAGAAAAGCAGTTATGTAATCACGTTCACTCCATCTCAACGACTGTACGACAGCTGCTCCACCCTGCGTGCACACCTGGACAGGTGGATAAACATTCTGAGGTTTTGCTGTGTTTTAAATGTTATTCTACAGAGTACCTCAGGGAGAACTTTTAACCAGCTCAGTCGCCAAAATGTTGGCATTGCACATTTCTGCAAATGACAGATACATTTGTACATTCCATGTCTATGATATCAACGATCCTAAAGTGACAAAGCATCATCAGCGTCATCGGGAGCTGGAGGGGATGGCGGATGCGTGACTTCTCTGTGAAATGGATACCAAGCTGCAGTCTAAACACCAACCTTAGGTATGTTTTAGCTACCTATTGCAGGAGCCCAGTCTCACACCGAAGTTGTTGAAATCTGGAGGTTGGGCACAATGGGCAGTGACTTGCGGCGCCAGAAACCAACGGAAACAGGCGTTCTTTAACGTACTGTAGGCATGATACGTGGCCGGTTGCCGTTATAGTTTAACGGTGCTCGGTGGCATCAGGGGGAAATGCAGTGGGACAAGGACGAAAGTTAAGATGGTCGAGTGGGTCGGGCAGGATGGGTGGTGAATGAGTCCAACAAACACCGACTTTCATCCGAGAGAGCAGTGTCAATGTAAGATTCTAAAGCCAAACCCTGTTCTTTTTTCCTAAACCCAACCACATGTTTTTGTTGCCAAAATCCAACCACGTGCGTTAGTTGTTGAAGGAAAAACATAACAACAAAATAACATAATTTTGCCTATGTATGTAAACTTCAAATTTCCTCTCAAAAATGAAAGTGTATTTTGAAAGAAGACGATGCATGTAACAGGCAGAATATGACACAACTTCCCAGAATGCCAAAACATGATCTTTTCTGAACCATAACCAAGTGGTGTTGGTCTCTTAACCTAACCACACGGTAGCCAGAGCACTGTTGAAATGTAGAGAAATGTAAAGTTTCAACATCACAACTACATAATAATGTACAAATGTAACATTTCCATATTTTGCAGAAATGTACAATGCCACTATTTATTGTGATTTGTTTAGTCTTAAAAGTGGATGTTTTTAAGTATCAGATGAAGAATTGAAGATTGAGTTCTGTGTGAAACTTTGAAAAGTTTGTTTCTGATGCCTTTAGTGCTGATGAACTTTTGGAGAGCTATTGTGCTTTTTGTCTCCTGTTACTCTCACATCAAGACAAACTGCTGTTTTTGTTGTTTTCTATCTTTCTGAATGTTATCGGCTGTGTTTTATCAGTGGAGAAAGGTTTAAACACTCCCACAGCTCACCGCAGTTCTTTAATGATATTTCTTTAGTAAAGATTTTTTGATTAGATTTTTTCAAGCAGCTGCTGCTGTTTTGTCATTTTGATTGTGGTCGGCTGTCTTTTATCAGAGGGCAGAGACTTTTTAATGCTTGCTGCGAGCTGCACTTCATATTGAAAGTGGATTCACTCGTTAGTGAACCTTGATCTGAAGTACTGTCATTGCTTAAATATCATTGGATTTTTGCTGAGGCTTTTACCATAATAATTAGTTGTAAAATCTGATTTCCTGGCTCAGCCTTGACTTTAACATGACTACTTCTGCTGTCTGTGTGATGTGCCTCAATTGTCAGACAAAAAATGATGCCTGCTGGATGTGTTTTGGCCTTGACCACAGCATTAAGCAGCTTGTATGTGAAAGAAATGTTCCGTGAAACCATATATGATACCTTATTGCTTCCTTGTAGATGACTGAGGCTGTTCCCATGCACTGTTTGTAATCATGAACCAGTTATTTGTGTATAACTGGCACATTTTGGAAGGCTGCGATTGCATGACCTGTTCGCTGACGGGACTAAAGAAGGAAGCGGTCCCATTAGGAAGCCGTTTAGGGTGGTGGATGGGTCATAAAACTTAGGACTTTCACCCAGGAGACCGGAGTTAGGAACCATGTTAACTTATGTGTCTCACCATGTCGTCACCAAGTTTCTTTTCCTAAACCTAACCACAGTAACTTTACGCGGGTGGGTTGAAAAGAATATATGAGCTGACCATGGTGCAGACATGACCTCATCGTCAGTCAGATACTGCTTCTCAGCCAAGTGTTTTTTCATGCTGGGGAACAGAAAATAGTCAGATGGTGCCAAATCACGAGAATATGGAGGGTGATCAACCAGTTCAAAGCCACAGTCATGCACAGCAGCCATTGCAACCACGGACATGTGTGCTGGAACATTGTCCTGATTAAACAAGACCCCCCTTGTTAGTTTTCCTGGCCATTTTGTCTTGATCCCCTTTGGCTGCTGCCTCAGCAAGTTGGCATAGTACTGCCCATTGATTGTTTGGCCCTTCTGAAGGTAGTCCAACTCAATGCCCTTTGCATTCCAGAAAACTGAGACCATCACCTTCCCTGCCGATTTCACCACCATGGCCTTCTTTGGAGGGGGTGAAGGGGGGTGTTTACACTGCATGGACTGCCTTTTTGTCTCTGGCTCAAAGTGGAAGACCCAACACTCATCCTGGGTGAGGAAACGTTCAAGAAAAGCAGCTGGATCTGCTTCAAAAAGTGCCATGTTCTCCTGCAACATGACCAGCCTGGTTTGCTTTTGATCAGGGGTCAAAAGCTGTGGCACCCACTAAGCGGAAACCTTCGACATGCTAAATCGTTGTGCAGAATGATCTCTACTCTTTCACGGGAGATGCTTACAACATTAGCTATCTTATTAACAGTCAGACGTTTGTCATCCATCACCATGTGGTGAACAGGATCAATGTTTTCCAGGGTGGTGGTTGTGACAGGACGTCCGTACCTTGGGTCATCTTCAAGGCTCTCCCTTCCCCTCTTGAATTCAGCTGCCCATTTTTGCACAGTTGATTTAGCTGGAGCATCACCCTCTAATGTAGCAACCATGTCAGCATGAATGTCCCTGGGGGCGAACCCCTTTTTCTGCAGATATTTGATAACACCACAGTGCCAAATTTTGTCCATGCTCATGAAATGTTGCTAGTGCCAATTTTCAAAATTCCTCAATCAGCTGTCAGACGTGGGTTTATCTAGAAGGAGCTGATGCAGTTAGTATCAGGAAAAGTTGAATTTAATGCATGCCAAGTTTCATTGCTCTGGCATTACTCCGTCTTAGTCAGACTATAAACTTTATAACTTTATGTTAAGCATTAAACTCTACATTAAGTTCGTAACATCATTCATGGGGCACTGATTTGTATGAGGGTACATTGGACTGTTGTGTAGTACACAGGGATCAAAATTAGCAGTCGCCAGTCGCCAGAGGCAACTAATTTTAACCCTTTGGCCAGTAAATTAAGTCATCTAACCAGCCACTCTGGCGAGTGAAAAAAATAGGGCCAAACTACTGTTATTGTTGTTTCTCCTGCCCCTGGCTGTGTGTAGGCTACGTGATGTCATTGGTTGCGCGCCGGTGTCGTTCAACAGATCTTCAAGCCCACAACATGCCGCAAAGTGGGAGCTAGAACGTGAGCGTGCAGTTGGAGATCCGCGGTCCGCCATTTCCACGCCCTAGAAAGGCTGATAAGGGGATGCTGTGGCCGTGCTGCGGCCGTGCTGCCTGCTCTCTCCGGTTTTACGCCAGGCTCGGCTCGTTTCAAAGACTCCTTGCGAAGCACTCCAGCGACCGGATCTTTGCTCTCAAACCACAAAAAAAGATGTGATGGCACAACAGTCTCCTTCAGTAAATTATTCTATGCTTTGTTTTGATTTTCACATTGGCTAGTCATCCTGTTTAATTTGTCTTCTGATTAAATCGGAACTGTTGAAACAAGTTTTAGGAAGCCTCTGCAAGTAATTGGTTGCTGGCAGACACTCTGCAATAAAATTGTTAATCAGCAGTGCCGTGCCGATGCACTGCTGGTTCTGCCGGCCTGAATAGAATATAATGTCTATAGCCTTACTGTTGTGTGTACAGCCTTATAGACTGAGCTGAGTAGTGATGCGCGGGTCAACCCGCGGAACCCGTGGGACCCGCAAATGGACCTGTGGGTCGGGCAGCAGTGATCGTCTGTTAAATCGGTCTGTAAATGATATTTTGACATTA
>NC_065527.1:7788794-7799991 GCF_006386435.1 Epinephelus moara
GCTCAAGCCTGCCGTGCGCACACGCACGGTCGGTAGGTAGGGCATACTATATTTTCACATTTTTAACAATGCAATTTAAAAGTTTTGATTTTTATTGATAACCTACATTTACCAACAACAAAAGACTACATTTAGCACCAGAAAAATATGTAAAAAAATAATATTTGGGTACAGCCCTAGAAATAACTGACCAAAAATATTGAAGTTTTTCACAATATTGTGATTTATTGAGATGTGCCAGTATATAACAATGAGTTGATACATTTAATGTAAAGCTTATTAAGCAAAGTATGTTTTAATAAAGTATTTTAAACAATCAAATTTGACTCATTCCTTAATTCCGCACAAAATTATGCTAATATTGTATTTTGAGAATTGCTCGAGTTTATTATAGTAATAACACATTGAAAATATATCAAAATGCTATTTATGATTTTTGGCTAGTGAAAAATTTTTTTTGGCCAGTAGATTTTTAAAGCTTACTAGCCACTTGGCTAGTAAGCCAAAAAGTTAAGTTTGAACCCTGGTAGTACATATTCAAGCATGTACATGGTGTGAGTCTTGATACTGTCTTTGTAAGTGCAAGTGAAGTCCCCCTAATGCCCAGGCCACACTGCCTATTAGAGCAGTGTATGAGCAGCGCAGAACCTCTTGCTTGTCATTTCCGTGCCTTTGTTAATAGCCACACAGCCTGCATTACACTGTGTGTAAGTAATGAGGCAAGATTGTCACATGTTTGTAAAAATTGCATCATTGTTAGAAATGTTCTGAGTGAAGTGGTGTGATATGTCTTTACCACCTCACATGTATGTTCTTGTCCACGGCTGACACAGTGATAGCAGGCTACCATACCATCATTACGATGTGGTCTTATCTTGTAGCCAAAAGTAAACCATAACTGCCTGCAATACATACTTTCATGCAGTCATTTTCCATGCACTTCTCCACCAAAAGAGGCCTCATATTACAAAGGAAATCACTGAACTGGGTGTAAGGCTTCAATAATGGAGTATGCAGGGTTCATGTTTAACTTCTTCCCTGAATTCACTGTTTTCTTTCTTTTCTTTTTTTTTTTTTTTTCACCTCCGCAGGCTAATGTCTTGACCTTCTTTAATTACACCAATTATTTGGCCATCAAGCTTTACTTTCAGTCCCAGAACAACCACCTTCATCCTTCACTTTATAATCTATTACCAAGAAACAGCTCAACAAGACATTAACACAATGCCTGAGCCATCGGAAAAGCACTCAGCCTTCAACAACAGCTGTGGTCAAACATATTTTACAGTTGAACACACAAAAAACTTGGAATATCATGAAGTATACCTGCCTTTCTTATTTTGAATGTGTCCCTCAGTTTTCTGGCTTCAACGCCAGAGCTGTATGAGCGGATACTTGACAGCTGAAGTGGCTCTGTTAAAATTCCCACGTCCTCATTTTGATGCTGGCACTACTTCATAAGATATATTCTAACACACAAAGCTGCACTAATCAATATTGTTAATAACACTGGATCAAATAACTGCGTGTAATGTGAAAGGGATTACTCACAGTGACAAGCCAGCAGAGAATCATCACCTGGCTCTGCTGTTCCCCTCAGCTCTACTGAGGTTTTCAGTATTTTTGACAGCGTGGAAAAAAACAACATAAATTTATCAGATCGGGAATAAAGTAAGAATGATTTATTCCGTTTGTTGGTATAGTGCAAGATAAAACACAAACAAGAACAGGAAGTAACTTTTCTACCATAAATCTTCTTTATTGATCTCAGGCCCAGAGTTTCATGAGCAACTCACTGGCTGTAACCAAACACAACACTGCAACAATGCAAATCACTAATGAATGAAAATGAAAGGAAAAGTCAGCATCATATAGCCTTACATTCAAGGAAAACATTCAAGGAAAACAACCATAAACACTGCAGAGTATAATATATTGGTTAGTGTAAAAAACATCTGACCTTGAGTTAATTCACGCACAGATAAAGACAGCAAAGGTGGAGGTTAGAGGGCCTTTGTTTCTGTCACTGGCAGACGAGTATGCAGCCACCGGAGACAGTGATACATATGTTTTACCACCAAAGTGATCGTAGCAGCAAGAGCAAAAATCATATTTACAAACTCTGATTGCATTTGTAGCTGTGCTAGCTCCAGGGATGGCAGTCTGGACAGGTCCATCACTTTTCTCCAGACTGAAACACAATGTGATTTCACAGGGACACATGAAGTTACCCCAGCCTCTTATAACAGCGTTACATGATGTTGGCACATATGGTGCTGAAATTACCTGGTGACAGCATGGTTGGGTTTGGGCACCAAAACAACTTGGTTAGGTTCAGAAAAAGATTTGTCATATACAGTGATGTTAGTGCATCACGAAACATGATGTAACTGCATAAAAGACATAAGTGCTTTAAGTTAAAAGAAGTCATTGTTGATTGTTAGTTTTATTTGGGACATGAACAGCAGTCTATCAGAGGTTAAAGCCAGGTGTTTGACCCATTTACCACCCTGACCTCCATTGTACACAGACTTTCTGGCTCTTTATACTACCTATGGGGTCGTAACATTAACCACCGGCTATTGCGTATTGTCTGCCACGACAAAGGATCCTAACCGACTTTCCATAGGCATTGTTTCCGTGGTACCATCATGTAATTTCAACACAATACATGCCACCTCCACGTACTGCAGTGTTAACAGGTTGTGGTCATTTTTGCAAATGTCTTTGAGACCAGCTTGATTGGATGGATTGCCACACAATTTCTTCATTTCAGGTTGAACTAATTTAGTGAAATCTATCCACATCTGGTAGATGGATGTGCACAAACTGTGGTCTGCACATTTATGTTCCTCTCATGATGAACTGTTGCTTAGTAACTTGATGATCCTCTGACTTTTCATTCTAGCACCATCATCAGGTCAACCAATACTTAGATGACCCAAACACCTTCACAACTAATGACCTTCCCATCAGCTTCAGCAGTACTTTGTGTTTAGTGCTAATTAGCAAAAGGTAGCATACTAATACTAACTAAACAAAGATGGAAGCCATGGTTAACATTATACGGTTGTGACTAGATGATAACCCTAGATTTGAGTTACTCGTGCAAGCTACTTCAAATTGTGTGTCACAATGCTGTGGTTAAGGTCTGGTTAAGTTTAGGCTCTTGATGCACGATAATATTGGCATGTCATTGACATTGGCCGATATTGGCTTTAAAATGAAGTATCTGAATTGGCCAACATGCTGATGATATAGGTTTGTCTTCGGTATTGGACGATATTGGCTTTAAAATGAACTGGAAGAATCAGCCAACGTGCTTTTACTTATTTTGCACAATGAATGAATATTACACACATTGAAAAGTATTTTATTTCATGTCTGCATCTGCTGGTGGGCCATCACGATAAGAAGAGACTTGATGATCACTAAAATCAGGTAGGGAAAAAAGTGGATATATCAATATCGGTATTGGTTATCGGTCAAATGAGTTGTTATAGATCGGCATATTGGCAAAAAACATCATGCATCCCTAGTTTAGGCAAAAAAGCAAATTGGTATGGTTTGGGAAAGATAATGCTCAGGGTTAAAATGATCACATAAAACATGGAACATGAAATGTTTGTTATGCTGCATTCATGCCCTCCTCAGATGGTCCCATTTACAGAGTTGGGAAGTCATTGTTCTGACTTTTAATTCATAATATTAAAACAAAATGGACGCTACAAAGAAGATGTGTTGTATTTTGTTGCTTTCAAAATATACTGAAACAGTTTGAGTTGCAGTTAGAGTTATTTCAATGCAGTTTTGTCCTGGACTTGTTGCTGTAGCTGTTCATTCCCTAAAACTTCTAAAATATTTCTTAACCTTTGTTGACAGGGTTAATGCGAATAAATAACTTCTCTAAATAATCTAGATCACTCAACCTGGACAACAACTAACAGTTACAGCCTAACATCACATTACAAAGTACATGTGAGCAAAAATTAATTTATTAATTAGTTGATTTCTAAAGAAAAATCTTAATATCACCCAGACATTTACTTTCATCCACCATGGTTCTGCATAATATGATGTTAACTCAGGTGGTCACGTACCAATGTTTTTCACTGCTTTCCAGAGTTGTTCCGACTTGAGGGGTTGGTCATGTGAATTTTTCCAGTGGGGAGCCCATCGCTCTGGTTATTCTCACACCACATGAATGCAAGGTTACCATAGTCATCATGAGCATACTGACGGAAGCAATCAGCTCAAATCATAGTTGTGCCCATGTGACATATATATATATATATATATATATATAGCTGCCAGCATGCCTGTGAACTGCTTGTATTGTTTATAAAAAGGTAGCAATTAAGTTACAGTACTTGTCGGTGTGTTGACTCCTAAAGCATTTGCCAGTACACTCTCTTTAAGCTACTTTAAATACAATGAAACGACCCACCTTATTTCCACAATAGCGTTCTCAGAGTAGAAAAGCATCGGAATAAAGACATGGGCAGAATCCCTGAGCTTCCCTCTCTACCACAGTCGTGACAGCTCTAGGGAACAATGTCTACAGCTGCTTTGTTTGTCCAACATACTGGTCCCAAACACCCAGTGTGATGTTAATATTAGCAGAGCTCATTAGGCAAGTTTATTTATACAGCACATTTTCATATACAAAGGTAATTCAAAGGACAAAACTGCACTGCACGTCTATGTTCTTTACCACAACGGATATGTGACAGATTGTAGTTTCACATATTTTAATGATCGTATGGCCTTGAATGTATAATTAACCACCCAACCCCCACTTTCCCTCTTCAACTCTGGACCAGACCGGCTGATTCTAGTTGTGAAACACGACCCTGAATCGACTCGCGTGTATCAATAATCCAAACTGAACCGCTGCTCAGAATCCCCATTGCTGTGCCAGTAGCTTCAGGGTTTGGTGCGGTGTCACGAAACAATCAATTAATTATTTTACGCCCTTTGATAAGATGAAAATGAGAGGAGGGGGGAGCGAGGAAACTGTCTCAGTAACAGCTTTAAATGTTCTCACCAGCATATTCTTGATTCTCCAATTATGTCTGAATTTCTTCGGTTCCAGCTTGTTCTTCTTAAGAAGCTTTTAAGCTCCAAGGTTATGAATATGAAAATAAATTTGGAGGGTCAAAGATGCACCTGTTCTGCCTTTGTTCTTTGTGTCCTATTTTTACATAAGGACATGTTAAAATACCACCTGGAGTGACTTTGAGATAAGACACTTTTTTTCCCCCCAGAAGTTATTAGATGTGCTAACACAAGTTTGCATATCTTATCTGCTGCTTATTGTTCAAAGCTGAAGCTATTACTTAAATTGATTGATGACATAAACCCACAGAGGAGCAATCTTTCAAAGTATTAGTAATTACAAACACTGAAGTCAGAGAGATTATTCGAAACCTTGGCTGCCTGATAAATATGAAATGTGAAATAATTAAGTGTATAAGAACTACTGTGATGGGCACTATGAAATTTGACTGCAACTGCAATTAGAAAACCTCCGTCACAGACTGGATTTAATGTTTTTAAAGCATGACTCTTTAAGCATCCAATTACGTTTACAAAAGGCTCCTGGTCTCCCACAGTATTCCAGTGTGTTTCCCGATGTGGGTAATTAAGTCTGTCACCTAATCAGCTCTGCCACATTGATCCCAGCACTATTTTAACAAAGTACAGGTTCCCCACCTTGTCTTTGAGAACGAACATTTAGAGCCGTGTACCCTCTTGTTATTTGCTTCCCCGGGGACTGACTGTTAACAGCTGGAGAGAAAAACACACACTGTTCATAAAATAATATCACTACTTGTAAAAATCTGCTTATATCTCTAATGCAAATCTATAACTAATCCTGTTTCTAAATGTCCCCGAACACAGAGTGAGCCAGACGGACTTTAATGTAATAAAGTAGGTAAACTAGAAAGTGATTTAAGGAAAGATTTGGCCTGGGACTTTAAGCCAGGGATCCTTTGCGATGATATTCTTAACAAGGTCGTTTTATTTTGCTTTTTAGGATTCATCTGAAGGGCAGCAGGTTACCTTTGGACTCTCAGCAACTCTCAAAAACTACAGCCTGGTTGCCAGGGACCCTTCATCAACAGGTAGTGCTTGTTTTTTGTATAATACTATGGTAACAAATTACTTGTGACACACTGGCAGTTGGAGGGGGCAGTGGCCTTCTCTGAACCCCCCCAAAAACTGCCATTGGTAACTCATGGCCCTCCTCTGCATGGCGATATTGCAGATGCCTCATTCGATTCGATCAAGCCCCAATGTGACATGACCAGAACCTATTAAGACTGCTTCATGTGGTGCTGGCAGGTAAATATGCTTTTTGAAAGTCATTTAGGATCCTTTGTTGTGGTGGACTAACAAGCTACCTGGTCCAACAACATCACACAATGGGCAGTAGTAGATGTTACAACCTCATAGGTTGTATGAAGAGCGGGTGTTTAAACGGCGTTTCACTCATGAGTTATTGATAAGGGAAGCTCGCTGTGAATGTCGCTCCAGCTAACAGAACAGCTTTAGGCGTACCGGCACTGTATTGGCCTATTTTCGCCCAGGCAGCAACCTACTGAGCTGACAAATGAAGCCAACACACAAGTGCGAAAAACTGCAGTTCTTTGAACGGCCACTAGAGGCTGGCTCCAGAGGCCAGTCATTTCATATAGACTGCACAGCAAATGCCAACTATATAGCAGAAATAAACACGTTTACAGCCTTGGAAAAAAAAAACCAGTTTTGGTCTCTGTAGCTAATTTCTACGGAAGACGAGAACGGCCATGTATTTTTTTTTTTTTTTNGAACGGCCACTAGAGGCTGGCTCCAGAGGCCAGTCATTTCATATAGACTGCACAGCAAATGCCAACTATATAGCAGAAATAAACACATTTACAGCCTTGGAAAAAAACAAAACAGTTTTGGTCTCTGTAGCTAATTTCTACGGAAGACGAGAACGGCCATGTATTTTTTATTTTTTTTTTTGTGCACAGTTATCTCGTGATAACAACTTATTATTTTGTTATCTCGATATAACAAAGATTGTTTTCTTGTGATAATGAATTAATTATCTCATTATCTCGATATAACAAAGATTGTTTTGTCGTGATAATTGTCAAGTCTGATGATTGCGCACTGGTTAATGTGATCGTCTTGATTTCAGCCTACAAGAGCTGCCGTGGTCCTGCTAGATGCCTCCTGCTGCTGCTGTTATCATTAGTCACACTTCTACTTTTATTATACACATATGATTATTGTCACATACCATATATTTCCAAATAGTCGCCCGTTGGCAAATAGCTGCCGGGCACCTAATAGCCGCGGGGGGGTTTGACCCCAATTTGCGTATTAAATGCCGGTCCGATTAAACGCCGGGGTGTTTATTTCCTCATTCAGGGAGAGAGCAGCCCTCGTGAGCTGCTCTCTCCCTGCCTGCAGGGCTGTCCCTCCTTGAGGCAATGAATGAGGAAATAATCGCCCCGGCGTTTAATACGCAAAATGGGGTCAAACCCCCGGCGGCTATTAGGTACCCGGCAGCTAACTTATTAACACACAACAGTGCACAAAAAAAAAAGAAATACGTGGCCGTTCTCGTCTTCCGTAAATTTCCCCATTCATGACAACTGTACAGGGGTGAATTTTTATATAACTCACCCATTTACATTTTATTAAGCCTTGATTGACAGGCTGTCTGCCAATAGTGTCTTCGGCTTCTCAGTCAGAACCAGCCTTCAGTTGAAGAGCTGAACTCAAGGCTTCAAAACGGGAGTCTACAAACCAATGGGTGACATCACAGCAGCTACATCCATTATTCTTTTTTTTTTTAACAGTCTGTGCTTTCACCCCTGGATCGCAGACAGATAACATCCCACTTAACATTTGGTACAAGGCTGCAAGGAAACAATATGATTCTGGAAAAAGGCTTTATGATAATTGTGTAAGATTGTAAACTGCTAAAAGGCTTATTACATTATGTGCTAAATAACCTTGAACACAGTGGGGTCTTTTTTCACCACTCTCTGTCAACTCCACAGCAGGATACTGGTATTTTTAGCCATGCTTTAGAAAAAAAAAAAAAAAGGCAGTGTTGCTGTTATGATGGCAGTGTTGTTCAGTCATGCAGACACTAACTCAAAGCCTCACTGTTTAAGGTAAACAGATCTCCACTGGTGACAATCTACATGTGTTGTATGTCCTCCTATTTCTGTTGCAACCAGCTAGCTAACACTAGTGAAAAATGAGAACACAGAGTTTTCGAGAGCTTGAGAGTTTGACATCAAATCCCTGGAGCGTAGTTGAAAGTAAACCCTTCCAAAGGGCAAAAAAAGGTGAGAAACACTGGAATATTGACTGAAAATCCAGGTACATGTTTCAGCTTTTTGAGTTAAAACCCACTAAATTACAGATGCAAGTGAAATAGAGACAAGGAAGGAATGGGGGCAGGATTTTGTCTCTCTGATCGTCCAGTGTATGAATTAATGTGAGGCAGCAGATTCTAGCTGTGTATTCTTTATTTGTTCCAGGGCAAAGGAGGGGAGAGACTGTGGGCACTTGATAGATTTAACTGAGGGGAAACAATCTTTGATCTAATCTTTAATCTTTTATATAACCTTATGTTGACATACCTCCGTATAAAATTAGATATGTTAAGTAGGATTTCAGCGGTCTCCAAGATCAGAAAGTACAGCTTCACTTCACAGTCGTCATTATTTATAAAAATAAAAACTCACACTCACCCCCCCCCCCCCCCCCCCCCCCCACATCTTCAGAGTGCTCTGAAGTTCACTTCAGTACTTCATCAGTTTCCTGCAGGAGTGAAGGAGACAGCCAAACAGCGGCCTGACCCTACAGACAAACTATTTCCACACAGTGTTCACAGAGTTCTTTCACATTTCTGTAACCTTGCCTGACTGCGGCTCCTAATGAATACGTTTTCACACTGGTGTCAGGGAGACCTTCGCAGTGCCACCTTGAAAACTCAAGACATGTAACAACATTATTATCTGGGCTGTGTGTCTGCTGAGTAGCCTCGGAGTAATGTAACAATGGAGAAGCTACTGTCAAATTAGTGTTTTGTATTTCTGAAGCAAAGTGAAAAAATGACCCAACACCCTTTCTTAAGCTGGGTAATAACATGTAGGACAAACTGCACATCTTCCAATAGAAACACACACGTCTCCCTTTGTGTCATATTAAGGTACCTGGTTACCTGCAGCATTACTGCGAGGAAAATGTCACATCTGTGCTTCATATACACACCAGGGATGGGTTGCTTTGGTTTTAAGCCAGAAACAAGACTGGACTGGTCCTGAATTTGACCACTAGATCTAGTCGCAGTTGACTCAGCAGCCACTCCTGAGTTGAATATAACGTCATAGCAAACAATTTGGACTTGCTGACATACGACATCATACTGTTGCCAGTGGCAATAGCAGACATGGCTGAAAGCGAAATTATTACCAACTCTGTGGTGATTCAAAAAAAAAAAAGAGCAGCTTCAGTAGTGTGGAATAAACTGTGGCGTCCTGAATGTTTTATGAACAGCCCCGGACTTCTCAGACTCTTTTAGTGACTTACCACTCAGAGGGAACTCATTCAGCGGCTCCTTTGGCAACAGCACAGCGTCTCTCCCTCTCCTTTCTGGTTGTGAGCACACAGGAGTTGGAGTCATCAAGTGATTAAACCTTTGGTAATGTAAACCTACGTGACACTCGCAGCTAAACTACATATATGTGAATGTGTGATAGTTGTGGTATCATAACAGCCTGTCACAGATTACAGCGTGATGATTAGAGGAGAAATGGCAGAGCATAAAGGTCCAGGTAGGGAAAAAAAACCCCTCAGTCATTAAGGATTTTGCTAAAAGATGGAAATCACCTGTTGATTTATATATATAGATCCCAGGGGACATTTTTTTTTAGGCCTGAATGATATATCTTTTAAGCATTGCCACGTGCACAATGCACACATTTGCAATATTTACATCGCGGGGCTTGCGATGTGGCTTGCCCTAATTAAATTAAGCATGCACATTTAAATTGCAGAGTGATGCGCGTAAGACTCGCTTCCGTTTTAATGACTGACCAACAAAATGTGTCTAATTTAGTGGAATAAAGAATATATGGCCTACTCGAGTGCTGGAATTTGTTATTTACGTGACAACGCCTGAACACAACACAAGCTCCGCTCCATTGACTGCTCCACAGTGCTGTGCTGCGGGTTCGGGCCTGGCTTGGTTATAATTGTCTCGGACTCGGGGAAATGCGGCCCGAGCCGTGCTCTAGTGTGCTACACTATTTTGTTTCCTTTGTACTCAGTACTAAGAGATGACAAATAAAAAACCTTTAACCTGTGTGTGTGTGTGTGTGTGCGTGCGTGTGTGTGTGTGTGTGCGTGCGTGTGTGTGTGTATGGTGTGTGTGTGTGTCATAAGCGTGTATTCACCAGGNGTGTGTGTGTGTGTGTGTGTGCGTGTGTGTGTATGTGTGTGTGTGTGTGTGTGTGTGTGTGTGTGTGTGTGCGCGCGTGCGTGGGGGCCTAACTCCGCCATGCGCAATACAGAGAGCAGAGGAGGATTGTAAAGGCGCGACCATGTGGAGACAGAAATGACATGGCATGATGTTAACAATATAAGTCATCACGTTATAAAGTGAAACGTTTCACCGTATAACACGATAAATAGTATATTGTTGTGTTATATGAAGCGTCCTTCGCGCAAAATAATGTAACTTTAGTTTATGAAGACATCAGACGGAGCCCTCTCCTCTCCTCTTATATGCTTTACTCACAAGTGTGTGAACTGACCTGGATATGAAGCATCCCTACCGCCAAATAATATAACGGTAATTTCTAAAGAGCTAAGACGAACAAAAAAAAAAAAATCAGTAGCGTGGTGTGCCGCTGCTAGTTGCATATAGGGGAAACACTGAGAGATGGTGGTTTCACTGAACAAATGCCTATTTTCAGCACATTTTATGCCGTTGCATTCAAAGCAATATCAGCCTAATAATTCCAGAATGATTAATTCTCACCAAGTAGAGCTACTGAAGTCATCTGGTGGAAAATAATACATCCTTTAAAGGGCCAGTGTGTAATATTTGGCATGGTTTATTGTCAATCTGAATCTGAATCTGAATATTCTACCCATTAATATGTTTATACAAGTGTAT
>NC_065527.1:7800127-7807639 GCF_006386435.1 Epinephelus moara
TCTGTGTCCGCTACAAGAAACTCTTCAAAATCGCGTTCAAAGTCGTCCATTGCAGCTACTATAGTCCGGAGATATCGCTAGGCTAAATCTCTGTTTACCGGCTACGCTGTCAGTCATTGTGCGGGCTGGAGATTGGTGGAGCAGAGAGGGGAGGGGGGTCCCCACTCAGTATGGTAAACGAGTATGTGTGTATGAAGTGTGTCTGTTACGCTAGAAGAGTCAGAGTTTGGGACGGAGTCTTTTACCCCCTGGAGTGTTACCGGAGTTTCTGGAGTGCTCAAATAAACGAGCCTTTTTCCCAAACGCTCCTCTGGTCTCCTGCTCGTGAGGGATTCATTACAATATCGTAACATGGTTTAGATTTCTAAATAAGCATTCACCTCGTCGCTAGATAGACCCACTCCTGGAAAATTCGTGCGCAAGGCTTTTTGTCCCTACGAGGCCACCGTCATTTACCCGACGGGAGGGGTGAGCGAGTGAGCCCTGCAATCTAGAATTTGACCACTGATGTCACTGTTTTCAACCCATTTTACACACTGGCCCTTTAAAAAAGAAAATAAATTTTTTTTTTTGTATTATTAATATTGTATACAGAATCTGAATCTACCCCCCCTGCTAAAACTGTCACATGGCTTGGATACCTTCGTTGAGCGAGATTTGATCTCCTGCTGTGTGCACAGCACAATTAGTTATTAAACAGGAAATTATGTCTGTCTCTTCTCCTGACATTGCTCTCTGTGGTCATTAGAACTGATACACTTATAAAATAGCCTGAAATATCAGTGTCTCGCTGTGTAGGATGACTTGTAGCACCAAACACTGGCAGTTGGCACCAATGTTGGTGACAAACAGCTCTGATTTGTTTGTAGAACAGTGCCTGCTGTAAACAGTCAGACCTGTCGTTAAACAACAGTGAAAGGTCTGTTTTCATCCAGGCTAGAAGCCTTTTAGTTTACTGTGTGAAAACCAGCCCTGTCTCCTAGATATTACTTTCATGTCTAAGTGATTTGTAACAGCAATCCAAGCAGAAATCATGTTGTCACGACAACATTATAATGGAATCATTACATACAACATACAAACATAATTTCGAGGGTTGATAGGTCTCAGAAACCTTGTGTGAGTAAAGGAGTGGCATGTTTGTGCCATCTAGTGCGTTGCCACTGTCACAGATGGATTGGGTCTCTGTGTGCAGTGAGTTGCACCAACTTTTCTCTGTGACCAGTACAGACATCAAACTTCAACGACCGGATCTCAAGCCCCCGGTGCTCCAGGTGCTTCTCTTCATAAAAACGGTATCAGCAGGCAACACGGATGGAGGAGAGAATGAATCAGCTAAGCCTCAGCTAGTCTTCGCTCACTGAGTTTTAAAATACTGTCTGAACACTCAAACTATAGCATAGCGCTAATAGCAGTTTACACAGTAAAACTACTTAGTAAGCTTTATAAGAAAGATTGTTTGGGGTTAAAATAAGTACGTTTGCTATTGCTAGTGTGATGTAAATACGTCACATGACTGACATCAGTGTGACTGTATATAAATTAGGTAACGTTCTAAAACAGCGTCGACTTTTGCTTTTACAAAGGACACATGTTCGTAAGTTGGGTAACGTTACATTAAAACAACACTGACTTTTGGTTTCACAAAGGACAGACACTGCAGACTCCTGTTTGACACATCCACCTCCCACCCTACGTGGACTTTTTCAGTCTGTATACGACGTCAGTTGGTCTCAGCAAGTGCAGAGTATTACAATTGAGTCAATTGAAGGCCCTGTGCATCTCATAAAGGTGCTAAAGATTGCCTTTGGCGCTGATATCACATGTCAAGGAGTGTGACAGGCGTTGGTATTTGATGACCTGAGGATAAGAAGGGGATGATTAGATACATACAGCAGCTTTTAATGAGTGGTTAGATACATGTTGATGAGAGCAATTTACTTTTTACTCATGCTTATTTTACTGTCAGTCCTGCCCTAGCACAACTTTTCACACCTGTGTCAAATATGTACAAGTTGTTTTTTGCTACCAGACAGCAGATATTTCATGAAATTGCAGGTACTGAGGGTCGGTGACAGTTAGGTGGTATGGATAGTTAGTGTTGTTATGTGAATATGGGCAGTAAAACGTGGACAGTAGAAAGTGGTTTAGTGAGAAAACCACTTTGAATAAATACTGTGAATCTTGCCCAAGGATCTTGATGCAACAAGTGCAGCAGCTCTCAGCAACATTTAAATGAACTAATTCATCAGTGTTTTCTTTATTCATCCAAACAATTATGCAGAAATAAAATGGAGATAGCATTTTAATGAATAATGAATGCTTTTAAACCTTAATTGGAAAAAGTAAAAAAAAAAAAAAAGAGAGAGAGAACACACGGCCAAGTCATGGTCGCTCTGGACAGGTCTGTTAACATCCATCCAAAAAGCAGAGATTCACATACAAACTGCCAAAGGGCTTAAATATAGGGCCCTACTATAATGGATTTTAAAAAAAGTAAATGAATAAGATTGCATTGCTTCTCCAGTATGGCCTGCACATCAACAGGGAGTTATTCCTTATTTTCAATGAGATACTCATTTGGTGCGGTTTGGTGCGGCTTCTGCAGTGATGTGAGCGCTGCGCCAGACCGTCGTGGTGAAGAAGGAGCTGAGTCAGAAGGCGAAGCTTTAGATTTACTGGTCCATCTACGTCCCAACCCTCACCTATGGTCAAGAGCTCTGGGTAGTGACCAGAAGAATGAGGTTGCGGATACAAGCAGCCGACATGAGTTTCCTCTGTGGGGTGGCTGGGCTCAGCCTTAGAGATAGGGTGAGGAGCTCGGACATCCAGAGTAGAGCCACTGCTCCTTGGTAGGGTTGGGTACCGAAAGTCGGTGCTTATATGGAACCGGTACCTATACAACCGATACCTACCGTACCGAAACAAACCGCACATTACGGTGCCTCCTTTTGGTGTTTTTTTATTTTTTATTTTTTTATTTTTTTACGATATGTCTCCCTCTATTGGGCGCAACACGTAACATATTCATTCATTCATTCGTTCATTTGTTGAGTGTATATTATTTTAAAGGCACGCTAAGCACCGCTGGGCGTCACTTCTGTTTACGTTCAACAATGTTATCAAACACAGCAGAGCTAGCTCCCCCCTCTCCCCCTCGTCCTCTGTGACTCTGTCATGAACGAGCCATAGCTACTAGTTACCCTGGATTTACACACCTGTTCAAGGGATAGTGCACCCAACATGAAAATTAACCCATTATCTACTCACCCTCATGCTGATGGAGGCTCAGGTGAAGTTTTAGAGTCCTCTCATCACTTGTGGAGATCCAAGGGGAGAGGGGGTAGCAACACAACTCCACCTAATGGAGGCTAAAGGTGCCCCAGATTCAACGTCCAAAAACACATAATTGAAACCACAAAATATCTCCATACTGCTCGTCCGTAGTGATCCAAGTGTCCCGAAGCCCCGACATAAAAAGTTGTTTGGAAAAACGTCATGTGAACTCTGTTTTTAGCCTCATTGTAGCATGTAGCTCTAACTGCCTCTCTGTGCACCGCGCTCACATGTGCACACTTGTGCAAGACCGTGAGACATGGGCACCGCGTTCATGTGTGTGTGTGCTTGCTTTCACTGGTCTCGCGCTGGCTGGTTGGTACATTTTAAAACTGTTAATAGAGTTCATATACCTATTTATTTCTATAAAACTGTTAATAGAGTTCATATACCTATTTATTTCTAGGTATTTCTAATTTGCCTCAGCAATAAGTTAATAAAAACATTGTTTTTATTATAATTTAAAACTGTTATACAAAATACTCACACACTTCTGAAAGGCGGCCCATTTGTGCCACATTTCAACCTCCATAAAAACTCATATTTTGAGGTATCAGTTCAGGCATCGTTTAAGCACCGGTACCGTTTGAAAGTATCAGTTCAGCACCGGTATCGGAAAAAACCCAAACGATACCCAACCCTACTCCTTGGTGTCGAAAGGGGTCAGTTTAGGTGGTTCGGGCATCTGATCAGGATGCCTCCTGGGTGCCTCCCACTGGAGATGTTTCAGGCACCTCCAACTGGTAGGAGGCCCCGGGGCAGACCTAGAACACACTTGAGGGATTACATACCTCATCTGGCCTGGGAACACCTTGGAGTCCCCCAGAAGGAGCTGGAAAGTGTTGCTGGGGAGAGGGACGTCTGGGGTGCCGTGCTTGGCCTGCTTCCCCTACGACCCGGCCTCGGATAAGAGGATGAAAATGGATGGAATGATGGATACTCATTTCTGTGCCTCCCCCTATGACATTAGGATGTTTGGTAAAGAGTAGCTATGAGAGCCCTCGCTGTTGATTTTTGTTTGTTTGTTTTTTCACGGCCATATACAGTTTCCTCATTGCTGAAATGTCTCAGAGAGACTGTGGTGTTCAAAGCCAGGAAATCTTGGCGTCTCATAAAATCATTCTGCAAATATGAAGTAAATTGGCATCCATGTAAATATGACATTTACATTTTGTAGTGCTTTCTCTAATTAACTCAATATACTGTTAAATCTATGATATTCTATATACTGCTCCCTCTAATTGTCCCCCACCTGCGATTTCTAAAACAAACCAAAAACATGTCCCTCCCAATTACAAACCATCTGTTACATCTTTCAATATTTTAAAACACATGTTTAAGTATTCATTTATGACATAAGGTTCAGGTTACATATTGATCCCAGAGTTTAACTCTGCCCAAATAATATAACAGGAAAACAGTGTTATCATTCACCTTATGTATAATTTAAGAAGGAGAGCAGGCCAGGTTATTACCAGGAGAAACAAAGACGTCTGGGAGTTTGCCTTTGATGCAATGACAAGATTTCAGCTCTAGTATTTATTGTACTGGCATTTTCCATCATCATCACCAGGATAAGATATATTAAAATTGCTGGTGTACAACAGAATCTCATTATCACATTGAAGCGAGCTCCAAACAAATTAGAATGTGATTCCTTTTCATCTCGATACAAACTAATTTTCATACTATAAACAAGAGAAATTGCAATCTTTGGAAAATAAATTGACTTTGTACACTCCTATTCAGAGGGGGTAAAATGCGGGTGATGAGCCACAAAGTGATTCACAGACGAGACAAACGGCCTTTCACAATCAATTGCGGAGGGAAGCCAGCTGCTATTGGAAAGAAAAAGAAAAGATTGAACCTCTGTTGATCAACTGAAATATCCTGAAGAGAGCAAGTTCACACAAACCCACACCTCCTTCACTTTGACTGAGGTTCATGTGAGATTCTTAGTCATTCTCGGTTGAGAAGTGCATCCATTTTTTAAGTGTGTCTCTAAATCAGCTGCTTGAAGGCGTTTGTATTCCCAATAAAACTTGATCACCGCATTTTGTCAAACTAGAGAAAGTTGGGTAATACAAAGACACTTTTGTCACTATAAATTCAGAGTTCTCCCATCTAGTACAAAGAAACAACAACAAGTCATTGTTTGTTTGACAATAGGCAGTATTTTCATTGTGCTCAGCTCTCGAGGAATTCAAAGAACTCGTGAGACAGTCAGCCGAGAGAAAGGATGCTCTGCAAATCCAGAGTGAATATCAGTCAATCAGTCAGTCAAACTTGGGCGGCACGGTGATGCTGTGGTTAGCATTGTCAACTCACAGCAAATTTTATCCAGTGATTGAAAGTTGTGTGCAAATGCTGCTCAAGAAATATAATGCCATTAGGCTAGATGGGGGCGCTAATTAAGGTTCAAGGAAAATTTGGTTTTGAAAGGCCACCACTCTCGCACCGTATGTCAGATTGACTTGAAACTGGACGCACATGGTCAGGTGAATTGGTTCTATGAAAGGCTTGAGAACCCCCAAGGTCCGCCCATTAGATTGTCCACCATATTGAATTTTTTGAAAAACACCTTTTTGGAATCTTCTCCTAAAGCGTAAGTCTGATTTGTACCAAAAGTTCTGTGGATCATCATGGGAGGAAGTTTTTTAAAAGTTATCAAAGGCTTTTTGATATGTTACTGCGTTTTGATGATATTGACCAATGAACTTTAGACAGAGCGTGGTAACTCCGTAACTGTTGAGCCAATTGTCACAAAACTTGTCATATGTATCTGAATCATACCGTGAAAGTTTGACCAAAGTCGACTGATAGAGGGCGCTACACATGCAAAAAGTTTATATCTTATAATCAGCCAGAGATATTTGTATGAAACTTGGTCTGCCTCATCTAGGGTCATGTCTCAGTAAATGCACAAAATTTGAAAATGATTGCTTAAAGGGGGCGTGGCTTACTACATTAAATCTTAATTTCAAAACATTTCACATTTCACACTTCAAAAAATCATAATAAATCACCAGTGTGTCCTACAGAGCCTAACAATACCACTGGTTAGTAACACAACTTTACATTAACAACATAACATCATTCCTGGGGCGAGAAGATTCAGTTCAGTTCTCATCCTACTTTCCATCTTTTCACTTTATTTTATGACCTGCAGCTGTCTCTAAAAAAAAAAACATGTACACACGGTTTGGAGTAGACTATGTGGGAGGCACACATGTTCTCACTGCACATTATCCTTTTATAAACACTGGTTTGTGTGGGAAATGCCATATGCATGGTTTGTGTGCATATGCGTCTTCTCCTAGTGACCTTTGAACCCTACAACAGGGAAACAATGGCCTGAATAACAATAATGCGAAAACTCATCACTCAAAAATGATTGAAAATGAATAATGAAATAAATACATAAATAAATAACGATGATAAATGCACGTTTGATTGACGTTTTACAGAACACTCTGTGGACTGTAAAATTATAACTGGCATATTGCCAAATAATAATAAACTATGTATTACTCTGAGGTTATGTCTCTCACTCCATATTTAATCTCCTCCTTTCACCTGCAGCTATCTCCAGTAAACTGCATGAACATCTCTGGAGTATGCACGAGGCGCACACTTTCTCACAGCACATTAATCCTTTGTAAACACCAGTTTATGTGTGGGAAATGGACTATGCATGTTTTTGTGCGTACAAATTGCTTACAGGCTACATATCGCCACTGATGTTGTCTGTTTGAGGTGTAATGAAGCAATGTGGCAATGTCCTATACTGGGGGCTCCTGCTGACAACTTGTCCATCTCTGAGAGAACAGACTGAACTCCATCTGCTGAGGAATACCACAAGATGTGGTTTGAAGCTCTAGAAAAAGACAGTTGGTGAAGATTTTTTCATCAAACAAACTTTTTAGGTAGTGTTAAGCTCTTGGACATGCAGCATCTCGGCTCCCACACAGTGTATGTCTTGGCCCTGATGGGGCGTCTTTTGATGCAACCTGTAACCACTCATAATAATAATGTGTCACTAGTCCATACCCATTGGTAGCTTTGTCACCTTCTACCTATGCCAGTCCTTAATGCCTATGTGCAGTTTCACATAGATTGACCATGTCAGTGAGTAGAAAAACATGGGACAGACAGAATGACTGACTGACAGTTTCC
>NC_065527.1:7808031-7836205 GCF_006386435.1 Epinephelus moara
GCACGAGATATGCCCATTCAAAGTTTGCAATTTCAATCGGTTGCTATAGCGCCCCCCTTTGGCCAATTGATGTAATATTGCTTCATTCGCATCCTCCCATGACCCTCTACCACTGTGCCAAATTTCACATGGATTGACCAAGTCAGTGAGGAGAAAAACGTGGAACAGACACACACACAAACACACTCACAGACAGAGTTTTCATCATTATATAGTAAGATAAGATGATTCTAGGTCGTGAGCTTATTAGCCTACTGTTCAATCCATTCCTTGCACCTTTGACATTGTGTTTTTGGACGCCACGATTTCCAGGCCAAGGACCCCTTAGCTCAACGAGAGACGGAGCAGGAACCCCTTTCTACATTTACTATATAAGTTTGCTCCTTTGCTTGTAGCTGCTAAGTCAGCAGCAGTAGTAGCATGGCTAGGTGCATTAGCCTCACCCTCTGCACCTTCACTGGTGGTATATGAGTTGGACAGTGTGTCAGTCTCTTGCACAAAAAGTTACGAAACTACACTACAAACACTTGGAATAATTGTACAGCTACAGTAATTGGCTAATATGTTTCAAGAGCATGTTGCTGTTAGCTAACAAGTTCACCTGGCTGTTGCAGAAAGGTGCCATGCAGTGATTTAGATTTAGCTTGCTTACATGATTGCATAAGGGTTTATTTTATCTTGCAAATTAAATTTTGTCGTTTGTTTATTATAAATAAGCCGATTTATCTTTGCAAAACAAAATATGTTGGATTGGTTAATGTGTATTTTCAGACATATGAAAAAGACTATTTGGGACTGCCCAAATATCTAGGTATTCTGCATAGAGGTTTTGGATATCTGTATGCGTGCCATAGGTATTCAGTTGTCTGTATGCCCCAAACTGTGTCCTTGGAATTGTTCCCGTAAACTGTGAACCTTGTGAAAGTACTCATTGTATTGCCCTGTCGTAGTATTTGTTATTAAGATGATGCCTTACTGCGAATGTTCTATTTTGTACCTTACAACTGCTAAACTATGAGGGAGAAGGTAGTAACAAAGCAATAAGGAAGTAGGCTAGTAAACTGTCATTTGTGGCAGTTTCGTACCTTCAAACGTGCTGCCCTGTGCAGGGTGTCAGTGTCTTGTTGTAAATCTGATATTGTGCTGTTTTAAGTGCAGCATGGCAAAGAAAGAAAAAAAAACACCTATGGCTAAAGAAATAGCAACCAGACTGCAAGAATAAAGTCTGAACAAGAAGTCAGTCAGTCAGACAGTTCAACAGTGGTTTAATTAGTAACAGTTATAATGAGGTAGTTTGGATTTCAAGCATGTTGTTACTGTGACAATAAATCATTTTGTGTTGTTCTTGTCTGCCCTAAAAGTATCTACACATTAGCATACATTAGTGCCAACAAGACAAAGATGATTTACTGAATGCCAGATGGCACATTATGGCACCTAAAAGAACCTCTGTTAACATGCTATGTTTAATTGAAGGGTGTCAGCGTGGAAATCCATTTCTGGGTTGTTTCACGTCTGTCTCCTTTGTTAGATGAAGTTGTTTCAAGTTGAATCCCACAGGCTGCACATGGTTAACTGCATCATTAGTGGGTACTGTAGGCTACTGGAGTTGTTGTTCCTCACTGAGTAAGTTGTTCTGCCTTCTTTCAGTATGAATAGAGAAGGGAGGTATTGAAGACCTCTCTGTTACTGCAGCTTTTATGACAAAGACAGATCCCTGCCAATCATTCTGAGACAAGTCATAATTAGGTGGAGGCATTACATTGTTGAGTTGATGCATTAAAAAAACTGTATTTTTGTGTGTGTGTGTAAAAAGCAATCAGTTTTCAAAGATTAAAATGACAGACACAGCTCCCAGGTAACAATTTCAAACATTTTTCTAGTTCTTTTTCCCCTTTGAGGCACAAACCTCCATCCTCGGCGACTCTCATCTATATGAATTGATTCCTGTCACATGGTATGAGTTATCCGGTGATTTGAAGGTCACAGAATTTCAGACAGATACTTGCATGTCTCTCTTTCCTCATATTTTTTCTCCACTGCTGTGGGCGATATTGATTTGTCCCAAGTCAATTAATCATGACAAGAATGTTGTGCTCAGGAAATGTGTCTCTAAATGTGACCTCATAGACGGAAGGGAGAGAGAAGAAACTGTACAACATACCAACATAGTTTTAAAGGCTGTGTTTACCGCATGGGTGTATTAAAATGTATCCTAAATTATAGTCTTGCAGTACAAACTGTTCATTTAAAAAAAATAAAAAAAGCTGAGGTAGATTCAAACCAGAGAGACGCTAGAGCTGAAATCCCAAAGGGATCGAAACCATCGTCATCTGTGTAAACAATACGCTGGTCAACTCTTCCTGAAGAAGCATCTTTTTAAGGCTAGACTGTTATGTGAATTGAATAATTGAAAGAAGAAGAAAATGGTTTGTATTCCTTTGCTTGTGCAGTCTCATATTTGTACACTCACTGAAAAAAATATGAATAATATAATTACGCTTGCAGCACGCAATTAGATGGATGAGCTGGAATAGATGGTGTGTTGTGTGACCAGTCATCCAGTGGGCATTTCATTTCTTCCTAGGCACATGTATCAAATGTTAATTATGCTCCTGAATTGCTTACTGAACGTGGGTGAGGAAAAACAATGTTCTGAGAAGCAGCTCCTGATTTTTAACTCTTGGTTGAAACACCTCATCAATTCAGACAGTACGTTACTAACAGACTCATCCACCGATCCATCTGTTCCTTCACTCGTGTTCTAGCGAGCTTTCTCTCACGTTAATATGTTGCTTGTCACTGTCTTTGTTAACGATGTTTTCCATCACAACTTCACAAGAGAAGAGATAATGCATACGTTGTTTGTGTGTCATGTGTATTTCACTTGTTTCTCAAGACCTTTCCCTCCATACCTGATTAAAATGCTGCAACAGTTGCTCAAAGTTTCTGCTCAATTTAAATTGACAGAGCTGTGTTATGGACCTTTGTATCAAATAGTACCAGGGACCAACAACCTCTGCAAAATACTGATGTAAAAATCTTGTTTACACTGCATTTGGATAAATAAAACCAGGGAATACACTAAAGTCTTCAACCTGCCATGACTGAATGTTTTCTGATGGCTGAAGTTTATGACATTAACAATGACCGAATCTGTCGTGTCATGGCCTACCAACCTGATTTGCTTCATAAGGTAGGTATCAGCACTAATACTGATGCAGAATTTGCTTTATTTATAGAGCCTGCTGACAGTTAGCCAGCTATACCTACCTACTTTGCATGTTAAGATCCATCAACAATATGGGCAAATTTGAGATAACGAGGATCCTTATTAGTACCAGGTGTACATGCAAAGGCCTGTGATCACGTATCATTATCCAGATAGACAGCTATTCAGATTCAGACTGCATGTTAATACAAGGTGTAAATGGGGTTTAAAAGTCCCTTTAGTGCAATCATGTTTGCATCTGAACAATCATGGAGATTAGGCAAATTAGGTTGATAAGGAATTAAAAAGCAACCTGCCTCTTTTCTAAGTAGAAACTATCTGCTGAGAGTCATTTTTCTGCTTTAATTGTTTGTGTTTTTGCCATACAAAATCTTATCTCCAGTATTACCAGCTGCAAGAGCAGGGCTGGTGTTGTTTTCACCTTGTGAGTGTTGTGTGTGTGTTTCATCCTGGCAAATGTGGCGCTGGAGACACCCATTGTAGAGGAAATTACCACAGTGGTGGTTTTGAATACTTAACCATGTGTTAATATGTCTGTCTGTCCTTCAGTCTCTTTCTGTGGACATATTTTTTTTACCAGGATGGTGTTGCAAGATGCAGATACAATACAGCGTATGCAAGACAGGACTTTACAGGTTGAGACCACAATGATGGCCAACTTTTGAGATAAGGTGTGGACCAAGCAAGGTCTCAGGAAGTAGGGGGGTAGAAGGCAGGGAAAGGGCCACTGTATATAAAGATAGATGATGCTTCTCTAAGTAAAAATATCCCATAGATGGCTGCTGCCATCTTTTGCTGGTGACATCATTTGTAGCCAGAGTCTGTGCAGTAGCAAACCCTGCAGTACAAATTTTTCACCCAAACAGCTGTCCAACCAATCGCTAGCAGCCATTGATAGCGAGCACACCAATTGGCTCACACAGCTGTCATTCATGACCTCCGTTCCTACTTTATTAACATCAAATTACTAGTTTTAACCAAACTCAGAAAAAACACTTGAACACACATCAGCATGATAAGAGCTACTTAAAATGATACAAAACGTCTTTGGGAAAAATTTATTTGACATGTACTTGGGAGTTTATTGTTTGGCCCATGTCCCACCTGCTAACACGGAGGGGGCAGTGTTTATGAGGCAATTGATTGATCAACACAATGTAGAGTACCTGCTTTGATTGAGGGGAAGGCTGAAGCATACAGATTGCTGGTCTGTGTGCTTTCATGAGAGAAAACGTGATATAGATATATATATGTATATGTATACGTATGTATGTATATGTATGTATGTATGTATGTATGTATGTATATATATATATATATATATATATATATGCAGTATATTAACAGTTCAGTCAGGACCATTTTTCTCAAGGAAAACTTTATTTTCTATTTGCAGTATTATATTTGGTGGAATGGCTTTGTTCTGGGGCCCCTCTGCCTTTGCTCAGGCCTATGCAGAAAGCCTAAGGTGAAGAGAGCCCACCTCTCTGCTCTTGTGCACGCCTACGTGGAGAGCCTTACGGCAGAGAGTGTGCTCTCTCTGCCTCTCCGCCCTTTCACGGGCATAGAGTGAGCAAACCTCCCTGCCCTTCCATGCGCCTACATGGAAAGCCCAACGGCAGGGAGAGCAGCAGCAAAGACCCCCCGGGAACAGAACAGAGCAGCATCAATGAAAAAGAAGGAGCTGGGGTGGAGGTGGGTTGCAAAGCAGCTTGCAGAGGAAGCAGCAACAGTAGGCAGGCCAGAGCAGTTTGAATAGGGTGCCCTGAATGAGATTTGCCAACTGGTTGCATAGTAAAGGAATCATGTGATCTATCAGCTGACTCCCTTCATCAATCAGCTCCATTACTTGATTGGGCTGTTTGAGATCAGCTGATGTAGCTGGGATGTGAGCTGAGCTTGACATTGTGTCCTGCCTGAACTAACGCTATGCTTAGTATTTGTCTTCCATTGTTGTTGTTAAATTCAATTCAATTCAATTTTATTTATAAAGCCCAGTATCATAAATCACAATTTGCCTCAGAGGCTTTACAGCATACGACATCCCTCTGTCCTTTGGACCCTCACAGCGGATGAGGAAAAACTCCCCCAAAAAAAACCTTCAACGGGGAAAAAAAATGGTAGAAACCTCAGGAAGAGCAACTGAGGAGGTATACAGTGTTCCATATGACACAATGATACATAAAGAGAGACAGAGAGAGATGCAGGACAGACAGTAATGATAATAGCTTACAACAACATTAATTGTGGTAGCATAGGTTGTAAGTATATATTAATATATTATATAACCATATGTGTATAATGACAGTAGAAGTATGACTAATAATAACAGCAGCAGTAGGAGGCATCAGGCAGGACCACAGCAGCAGCACAGCAACCACGCACCATCCAGGTGTAGCTGCGATATGAGTTAGTGGAGCACAAAGGCTCCGGAGAAGAAGCCGAGTTAGTGACATGCAGAAATAGGATGTAAATGTTAGCAAGTTAAGAATAACCAACTTTTCAGAAACTTTGTTGTTGTTCGGCAAGAGCTCAGCATACAGTGTTTGTGGCATAGTGTAAATGTGCAGCGCTCCCCATTGCAAAGCATTTAAAATATATGCTGGTAGACATGGCCCCTTCAGCTGCTGATTGTATTAACCTGATTCTTGTCAGGAATGCATCTAGACTTGAGAAAGAAGCACATCAGTCCTTGATTGCTGAACAGAATGATTTCTCCACACCATGGCATTACGGTGGGGAATGCAGACCAGCTGCCGACTCCTGTGCATCAAAGATGGATTGTGAATTTAATAATACACCAAGGTGTTTCTGCTCAGTCTTCGTCAGGGTTTGTCAAGAACTCATTTCTCCATGTGTTGCTGATTTTTCTATTGGCTGGTCTTTTCTTCACATTCAGACACTGTGTGCTGTGCAGCTGTGGCAGATTGTTCTGTACAGTCAGTCACTGTGTAGACGCTTTGCTCCAAGATTGAGTTGCACTTCAAAGCAGGTGTTTGTTACCGGAAGCTAATTGAGAACATATAGACAGCCATATGACATGGATGACTAAAAGTTTACAGATTTTTATCCAAGTCAAACACCACAGGTGTTTTTACAGATTTTTATCCAAGTCAAACACCACAGGTGTTTTGTTTTTTTCTTGCATCTTTTTTTTTTTTAATCTTCAACCTGTCTGCATTACTCTTCGTAGCTTAGCGCCACAAAAGGGTGTAAGCTTTTTATGAAGATTGATGCACTGTTAATCTTGCAGTCAAGTATTTTATACCCATACTGTGCGTGGTTGTGACCGTCACCCACCCTCCCTGGAGACTAGCCTATCAGCCTTTATTGGAAAAACTTCCTAATATGAGCCAGAGAGGGCCGTGATACACCATAGTGTGNAAAAAAAGGTAAAAATGTTATGGTTAAAAATGTTTAAGTCCATGCACTGAGGAAAAAAAATAAACAAACAAACAAAAAAACACCTAACTCTGCCAGAGTGTCATTTTTGGTCACTTTCGCCGGTCCCAAGCCTGGATAAAGGAGGAGGGTTGGAATTGTTACATTAAATAAAACAAGAATCGACAGAAGAAAGTTTATTTGTAGTTCTAAACATATTCAGTGTGTTTTTTACTCACTTTTTGCCTCTCCCACAACACTATACAACACTATTAGCAAGATTGTTCTTGCTCTCAATGAAAGTGGACAGATATTGTTGCAGCTCTCAAATTTTCCAGTGAGTATTCCATATGGTATAGCTAGCTAGCTAACTACTACGGCTGCTTGTAAGCTAACATTAGCTACTGGAATGTTTGCAATAGCCCACAAGCTAACCGTACATTTCAGCTAAAGATTTCTTGCTTCGATCATATGAATGCTTACACAGTGTAACTTTTGAAGCTACCAGGTTTTAGCTGAAACATACAGTTAGCTCATAGGCTACTAGCAAACATTCCAGTGGCTAACATTTGCTTGCAAATAGCCCCGGCAGTGGTTAGCTAGCTATAGCATATAGCATATGCTGAGGATTTCAGAGGCTGCAACAATTTCTGTCCACTTATTTCATTCTCCACTCTATCGTTTGACAACACTCTGTTCATAACTCAACTTATCCATCTTTCCCACAGTCTAAGACAAATGTAGCCAAATATGCAAATTTAAACAGTTGCCAGTTAGCCTATATTATGGAGCTGTGGAGGTCAAGGCAAGCAACTGTTTCCCCACTGATTTTATACCAAGGATGTGATATAATCTATTAAACATAATGATAATATTAAAACTTAAGGGATGTAGCAGCTGGAGCATTCACCTCCTTCCTCTTTGGCAAATACATTCATTAGGCTTCATCCACATATATCGTTAAAGAGGCAACAGATAGCATCTTTTCCTAAATATATCATTATGAAAATAATGTGGGTTGCACAGTGTAGTGGCCACAGTAAAATCAGACTATCACGTTTACATTGGTTACTTAGTGGCTTTGCAATAAGTTTCTGCCACCGGTGCTGAAGAAAATCTGCAAAGAAAATCTGAAAAAAAAAAATCTGCTTTACGGCAGGAAACGCGTCATGTATTGCGAAATTGGTCGGTCAGCCAATCAGGGACTGGTGCTGGTCCTTATGAGGAGTTGGACATGAGATAGTTGAGTCACGAGCACAATGGCAGATGGACAAAGTTTGGAGACAAGTGAAAAACGGCCTAGCAGAAGAAAATGAGCTCCTCTGTCTGAGGAGGCAAAGAAGAGCAAAAAGGAGAGTGATAAAAGAAGAGGAAAAACAAGAGTAAACCTCAGTCAGGCGTTCAAGAGATGGAGGGAGCTCCATGACCAAAGAGGCTTCAAAACCAGCTAGCTTTCTTTCTAATGGATCAGTAAGTAACACGGCTAAATGTTACCTAGACGAGAGAGGACTGTATTGTACTGGCTGCTAGTTCAATCCTAGCTGGCCAGCATCGCAAATTGCCGCAACCAAGGACCGGGTAACGAGTGTTGGTCGGCTGACATCCTCGTTGCCATTTTACAGCAGCCCTCGGACAGTGATACCCCCCTCCCTCTGTTCTGTTCTCTTCTCACGAAGGCAGCCATCGACAGACATTGCCCAGTTAAGTTACGCCCAGCTAAGTGAACACTGAACTTTGTTTCCCATTCAATTTGAGCTCCAACCGGCCGCATCATTTCCATATGGTACCGTTTATTCTAGAATCGGGACTGTTTATATGTGCATCTTGGTATAATTCCACTGTGTCTACTGTTGTTTGTACTGATACTGTACATATTGGTATAATTTACTGTGAGTTGTTTGTACTGGTACTGTGCATTCTGGTATAATTATTTGCATTACTATTTGTTTTTTCTTCAGATAAATCTGATAATTGTTGCTCGGTCTCTTTACTCATTTATTTAGTAGAGTGTCCACACACCTTCTCATTCTACATATACATAGAGGTATACCGGTGGCTTTACAGCCTACATTTTATTTAATTTAGAGAGTCTAATAGAGTCATATTATTGATTATCTCTGATCCCCACGGTCAATTTGGTCGTTGCGACAGTGTGACGCAACCCCACTGACACTAGGTGGCGCCAAGCTTAAAAAAAAGGAATCCTATCTGTTGCCTCTTTAAGTTGAATAGATTAAGAATACTGAATGACATCTGACTGAATGCATGCTTGGGCACGCCTATGTGTAACTGCGCACTGACCCCTGGAGGGTAGCTGAAGCAACACCCCAAGTCACTAAACCTTACAGTCTATGCTATAGCCAAGGTCTACATATGTAATACAGTATGTATACAAGGTAATCAAGCTGTGCTCACAAATCTAGGCAGTTAAAAATGTAACAGGTGTCACAAATGAGCTGCCGGGCACACCTGTGCTTTAGCATTCCTACATACCACAACTAGCATGCATTACATTTGAATGCTTTGCTAACTGATGGAGAACAGAAACATGCAGACAGCTGTGTGGATTGTAGCTCCACAACATGCAAACACAAATTTATATTTGAAAAATATCCCTGGGTTTTCATTTTCACTTAGTGCTAGACTGGTTTTCCAGCAGCCATTCCCTGCAGAGAGGGAGAATCCTGTTGACATTTCCCAGGTGCTGTATGTTTACTATTGTACTGGCCACATGTTGGCATAATGACGTCATGATGACATTAACATAGCAAGAGAAAGCATGCTTGTTACAACTGTAATGCTTAACATTTAAGGTGACTCTCCCCTACTTTCTACCAAAGAAATAGTCCCCATGGAAACTGTTGACATTGTTTTGTGTGAATTATCCTTTAAATTTGCCTTTTCTCTCTTACTTCCACTCATCCATATAAACATAACCCCCACCTCTGCACATAGAAATCAGACACCATTCTTGACAAGCACCTTTGAGACAGCAAAAAGGCAAAACGGGAGAATGCTCAGGGCTTTCAAATGGAAAGGAGAGTGTGTATGTGAAAGGGCTGAAATGAAAGACCCAAAGATTATCAAAGAGATTTAAGAAAATAAATTGGCCTGACTCTTGTTGGAAAGAAGGATTATTTGAGGAGAAAACAGATTCTGACTCTGGCCCCTTAAGTTCTTGGATCATTTCCTTGTGGGCACACTTTCACCCAGTCCAAATTTGTCCTTTCCTTCCTCCTCCCTCCTTTAATTTCTTTTAGTCTTGTCATCCCAAGCAAGGGAGTGAGACTGCAGGAAGATGGCCCATTAAAGATAACCATCGCCTCTCCCAGTGTTCCCAATCAGTGTCCTTTTAGCCAGTATGGGATCAAAAATCTTGTTCCTTTTTCACTCACTGTAACACAACACAAGGTCCGTGGAGCAAAGAAATCTTGGCATTAACCATTAAACAAGTCGAAAAGCAGTCTCCTGTTTCTTAAACTGATTCTGAAGTATCTCCAACTACTCTTCATCCTTGTTTCTTTCTTTGCCTCATTTCACTTTTTTAAATTTATTTATTTTTTTTGCCTTGATCTCCACTTTCATGGTGGCCCTTAAAAGGTTTAGGTAGAAAACTTGATCCTGTAAAGAAATGAATAGACTGGGGTGATTTTTTTCCTTCTTGTGCAAGCAGGGTTTCATGTTAAAGCCAAAAGGATTACAGAAACAGACTTTTTTTCTTTCAAAAATGAGAGTGTGTATGTTTGTGCTTGTGTGTGAAGTAATGGGAGGTACTAGCTTGGCTTACCACTGCTCTGCTGGACCTTGAGTTATTAGTTAATTATAAAAAACTGCATGAAAATCAAGTCCTTTCAATACAGTCAGGGACATATACCTCAATTGATTTCTAATTAGTTCCTAAAAAGGCTTATAAAAGCTCTGCGAACATTCCTTATCTGGTTTCACTTAGCATGATTTTCTTTTTGTGTTTTTATTAATACATCTAAAACTACATTCCAATCAGATCTTTTTCTTTCCCATTAAAGCTTACATTTTCTGTTTCTTCTTTCTCTTTTTTCTGTCTACCTGTTCTTTCATCCATCCACTCAGTGATTACTTTGCCAGCAGCCAGCAGCTTGTCACAATGACAGCCACATTGTCTGCTCTTTTCCTCTGCCATGTACTTACTCTCCTGTTGTTTCAGATACTGTCACTCCTCCCTGTCCTGCAGTAACCCTGTGTTTCAGCCATTTATAGATACCAACCTACCAACCCGTTCTCATTTCCTGTGCGTCAAATACCTACACTTTGTTGCAAAAGGCAGCCTTTGGGGCATTTATGGGACGCACTGTGCTTTTAATCCCAATGCAAGAACATCCAGGGCATACTTGAAGCTGAGAGAAAGTTACGTAGTTAAAAGAATGAGACAGTCCACTCAGGTGGATGGGTTAAACAAAAACAGACTTTTATCCAGGACAACACCGTTTGTGTCCTTAGTGGCATAGACTGTATAAAATAATGGATGTAGCTACCATGACATCACCCATTGGTTTATGAACTGCCATTTCGAAGCCTCGAGTTCGACATTTCAGCTGTCACCACCTTTCTTGGAGACAGACGTGACCATATTTGGATGAGAGGCTGGAGCTGTGGAGGAGCAAGGGGTGGATCTGACTGAGATGCCGAGGACGCTATCGGCAGTCACCCTGTCACTCAAAGTGGCTCCACCATTATTTTGCAGAATTTTAAGCCTTAATAGAATGAAAACAGGTGAATTATATAAAAAATTCACCCCCTGTATAGTTCTTATGAACAGGGAAATTTGCTATATTGTATTTTAAGATAGGTGTCTGTGGTGATTTACTCACTTCTGAAGAGCAGTGTTGTTTAAAAGTAATGTTACATAACTTATCCACAGTCGTTGCACACTGATGTCACCCACAACATTTTTACATCGGGTTACTTAAATAACAAGATGACAACATGATCTTTTTTCTAAACCTAACTGCAACCGTTTCACAACCTTTAGTACGTTACAATGTGTTTCAACTGCGCTTAACATAGATATGCTAAAAGGTGCCTTGTGTGTCACTATGAGACGCCAAGGGGCATGACAAAGCGACGGTATCTGATCATTCACAATCGTTCTGGGCGGTGCCACAGCAACGGTGCGCTTGCAAAAATATTGCCGGGGGGAAACAGGTTTTGGTGTAACACGCCCACAAAAATATCACCTACAGGACGCGAACCATGGCAGAAAAATGGCTACATCCCCGCAAGATCAAACACCGCAAAAGTTAGTAAAGGACGGGTTGAAAATGGTTGAAAACTGCTACACAACCGGAGGTGGTAGGGCGGGACTTTAGCGGGTGGCTCGTTCCGCCCAATGAGAGGCTGATCTCTGCAGCGAACTTCCGCCCACTGAGACTACCAACTCACCAATACTCCATAGTGTACTATTAGACTCTCCAGCTCTTATTTCCCTGTCTGATACCCCCAGTCCTCTAGCATGTAAATGCTGGTGCATATCTCTTGCACAGGACCAATTTTCATCCCTCATTTATGCAAGCATATCTGTACTTCATATTCTCTAGAATATTCTGAACAGAAAATGTAATAAAGGCACAGTCTGAAGAAGAAATAGGCACACTTGAAACTTGTCAAAAGACCCAGGTCACTTGGGACAAGCAGAGGGATCTCAATAAGAAGAGATCAGAGTATAGAGATTTAATAGGTGTTAGAGGTGAATTGGGGATTAAGTGATAAATTGTGAGGATGCAGAGAGGTCAAGAGACGTACTTGAGCCTTGAGTCTTAGAAAATCAGAACATTTTGCATCCATCAATGCCATTAAGAATAAAAGCAGTGATATATAAATACTCTCTGCTGCCAAATAAATGGTGTTTTCATCCAGACTTCTTAGAGTTCGTGGAACTACTATCCCTCGTAGAGCAGGTAGCACAATTAGACTCTCCTATTTCCCTAACAGAGTTAAAGGATGCTCTTTATCTGATGCCTTAAAGCAAATCCCTTGGACTTGATGGTATCCTTCCTGAACTGCTGTCGGCGCTTTGGGATTTTATGGGCCCTACAATTCCTAATTCAACCAAACCCTCTTAAGTCACTGGCTCTTTCCACAGAGATAAACCCTTCAGCTATAGACCCTCATCAATCCTGAAGTGAGATTTAATTTTTTTTTTTGCCAAAGTCCCATGTGTTACATTAGACCATAGCATTAGACAAGTGCATATATTCTTTAGTTCATCTGGAACAAGCAGGTTTTATTAAAAAGTTGTCAAGCTTCCAAAAACCTGCAACATTTACCACACATACAGATATTGCTCAGATACAGAAAAAGCCTTCAAGTGGAGTTTCTTATGGGCAGTTATGACTAGAAAGCCTACAGCGCAATAGACCCTATTATTGTTAGCAAACAGTATGACATTTTTGGTGGATGGGGCTTAGCTGGAGGCATAACAGTTCTTCACAGACATTAGCTAGCACCAGCCAACAAGTTCTGTTGGCTTGTTTTAGACAATGGAGGAAGATGATACAAGTGATGCGTTCAGAAATACTCATTCCGAGTGGACTGAATGGTTCGTATATTGAGTGCTGTTGGAATGTACTGTTTGGTTATCCAGAGCACCACACTTTCGGAGTGGCAAGTCGCACTCTTTTTTTTTTTTTTTTTTTCTTCAACCTGTCTGCATTAGTCTTCGTAGCTTAGCGCCACAAAAGGGTGTAAGCTTTTTATGAAGATTGATGCACTGTTAATCTTGCAGTCAAGTATTTTATACCCATACTGTGCGTGGTTGTGACCGTCACCCACCCTCCCTGGAGACTAGCCTATCAGCCTTTATTAGAAAAACTTCCTAATATGAGCCAGAGAGAGCCGTGATACACCATAGTGTGTCAAGGGGAAAGTAAGAGACAAGCAGGGGGGATTGAGGGACAGGTGCTTAAGTCCTGAGTTATATAGTCACAATGCATGCGGAGAAGAAGGAGAAAAACAAACAAACAAACAAACAGACAGACAGACAAACAGAGAGACAGACAAACAAAAAAAACAGGAGGAACAGGCAGTGTAGCTGATGTATTGTGGCCTTGAGGTTGTTGTGCTCCATACAGATTACCAAAAATAAACAAATGAATGTATAATAAAGGGGGGGGAAAAAAAAAGAAGTCTATACTGAACACCAGAAATGTGAGAGTCCTGGTGGTGGAGGAAAGCCCGATTGTGGAGAAGAGTTGCCAGCGCAGTGTGGTAGGTTTGAGAAGCAACTGAGCCCCTTTTGAGTGATCCCATCGGTTCTTTGCGATGCGTCACGGAGCTGAAGTATCGAACATGCATGCGTGTATTTGAACCCTCCCAGTGTGTTTATGAAAACCATCACCAGGGTCCAGGGCCAATGTCCCAGCCCGGCGGGGGAAGGCGGGCGGCAAGGCACCCCAAGGCCACAGGAGCGCCCAGACCCGATGCCCAGGGAGCCGCAGAGGCCGCAGGACACCACGCGGGCCCAAGGAGCCAGGGCGGCAATGGCCAGCCCCCCCAGAGAGCCAGAGACACACCCCAGATGGGCGGGGCAGGAAGGCCCGCCCACCCACCGCCCAACGCAGAGCCCCCAGGGCGCCTGCATGCATCTTTTTTAGTTTTTTTCCCCTCACCCAAGGTTCAATGTGTGGTAATTATTAAAGATCTTTGTGAGATAACCCTGAACATGTTATCGCTGCTTCTGGAGTAGGTGTGTTTGCATTTCAGTCGGATGAAAGCACGGTCTGTCCTTTTTCCCTTCCAACCCTGCATGGATGTTTACACTTTGCTTTGTGAATGAGGAGAACTTTGAGGAGGAAGCTGTTTTGCACAGCACTCAAAGGTAGACCCGGTGAAAAGTATTGGATTTTAGATGAGTACAGAGAATTGAATGTAATTGAGCGGTTTCAGAGTGTGGGTGTACAGTATGCACTGATGGAATCATTGCCATGACCAGCAAACACAGCAGACCGACAGAATGTATCAGACAGGAAGCGCTCTGAGTAGTTGCCATGCTACGCAGGCAGGAGGGACTCTTGGCAAAACAAATTGATAATTAATTTTTTTGTAAAGCATGTTGTGACAAATTCAGTAGAATTATAACTTGTCCCTGACTTGTTGACTTTTGGATGAGCTTTAAAAGCTTGTCTCTACATTGTTGTGTGTGCTGTGAGATGGATAGCTCTAAATTAAGGTGAGCTCAGACTGAACACTGAGCAAACTTCAGAGGCACGGTGACAGCATAATGAGTGCTGTGGGCAGCACAAATTAAAGTAAGGTTGTGTCAGTGGCAACTGTCTCAACCTCATGCTTTATTATGCCAGTTTATTAATGTATGGAGGCAGGTAAAAAAGGAAGGAATTCCAGATTTAAAAAACAAAAAACAGAAAGAACTGAAGATAGACGTCTTCACAGACCCAAACCTGAATTGACCCTGGACATTTGTTTTGAGATCCGATTGGACCCAATGATTTGAAAATATTTATAACTCGACCAGTTTGTTCTGAGATATAACAGACCAGACCCTGTCCATATTCAAGGCGAGACCAGCACCGGTCTTGGATCTATTTTATGGACCAGAATAACCACGTAAACAACATCGCTACTAAAAATGCAGCTCTCTTTGTTGTTGTTGTTGTTGTTGTTGTTGTTGTTGTTGTGAGCCGCATCTGCCCGCCAGCAACCAGTTTATGATAGTTATAAGTAAGGGTGTAAATCACCAGTTTCAATTTTATATTGATTCTTTGGACAACAACACAGTATTTGCCGATATTACAAAGTCTGCCACAATATGATTTTAATTTGATGTGATTTAGGGGCCTGTGGTCGATATGAGATGATGTTATGTGTGTGTTTAACACAATCTGTCACAGAAGAAGCTGTCACCTCTTTCTTTTATGCTTTTGGACGTAAAAGATAAAAACAAGACATAAATAATTGTGACCACTTAAGTGAAGTAAAGTTAACTTTAAACTGACTCCACTAACACAAATAAAACAGCAAATGGGATAAGTTAACTTTCAGGGTTTTCTTCCAGAGAGACCTTTCTGGAATAAATCCTTTAATTTGAACCCAAACCATCATCTGTTTTCTAAAACTTCAGGACTAACTGGCTTTCAGCTCTGAAAGCAAACTTTTCCCAACAGCCATAAAACCTGGATTATGTTTACACTGCATAAATTAGCCTAGCGGCTAGCAGACTATTTTTCCTTTTCTCATAGCTCAACAAATGACATGTAACATTATTATTTTTTCTTACTCACCCTACTTCTTACTCATTGGTTTAAGTCACTGCATCTCCCAACTGAACAGCCCAGTTGAATTTTGAAAACAGAAGAGAGATTTAAAAAAGATACAACTCCCTAAAGTTACCTCTGAATTGCAGAAGTGCAGTCTGAAGTCCAGTCCATACTCCTTTAGTCTGCGAAGGTTCACCAATCAAAACAATCAATAGGGCTTTTTCATTAAACAGATCCAAAGTGTAAATATTGTTGATCTCACTATCTTTCCTCTGGTCCGCATCCAACTTGCTGGCACTGCTGCTCAAAGTTTTTTCCACCTTGCATTTGCTCTTTTAATCCCTTGCTCTTTTAATCCCTTGTAACAAACCTAAGTCGGCCTAATCATCACTCAAGTTACACACACAGTGCTTATGTGTTTCTCTCTTGATCATTGCTGATCACGGGTCCTCTGGATCCACTAGGACTAGACCTGTGAAGACTTCCATTTGCAGCACCTGGTACCTTTATGCACACACAGAGTTTGTCCATACATGCTAGCTACAGCTATAAATGTCTGCACAGTTTGTACAACTGTTGTGGGCGAATAACTGCACACTTCAAAGCCAGTCCAACTAAGTGGCTAAAAATTCAATTAATGTTGCTCTATGTAAAAAAAAAAAAAAAAAAGCCACCTGACCTGTAGTGTGGAGATAATGATTGTGGTGGCTGTATTTCTTTCAGTTTGTTTTGGAGACACTGTCGAACACATAACAAATAACTGATAACACAAACAAGTAATAACACACAGAAGTTATTTAAATGTTATTTTCTTGCTTTGTCTACCTTATCTTGTAAGTCCTATTACTTTTAGTTTGTGGAAAGTCTTCTATTTTGTGTTGTTCTGTAATCTTGTGGAGCTGACAGTCCCACAGGAGGATACAATAAATGTGGCCTCTGAGAGGAGAAAGCTTAGATATATAGAGTCAGCAGCAGAGGCTCAGCAGCACAATTGGAAACTTAAGTTGGCTGTAGGGGTTTTGTAGGCAGATCAGTTTTGTTCCTGTTAACTGAACTGGGTATAAGAGGGCAGTGCCTAAAGCAAGCAGTGAGAAACTCAGCAGACACTGCAGTAAGTTCCAGTAAATGGCTGTGGGTTAGAAGAAAGGTGAGTGACTTATAGGTACGTGCAGAACTTACCACATAAACTCGTGATGCTGTGGATAGAAAAGTAGAAGGCTGAAGAGGCTGGGCTGGTTGGCTTGGTGGATTTAGCTGCATGATAACGGTATTGCAGGCTGTTGGATGAAAACTTGGCTTCCATAGGGATTCTCACCCTTATTTTGGTACATTGTACTGTGTATTAGTAACTCTAACTCTACTGTAGTTATTTCATGTGGAGGTAGCAGCTATATATTCAAAGAAACGCCAATAACAGCATCTCACATTTTTTACATGAGCCATTTCCGCCACTTTAATCAGTACAAAACATGTATTTTTCAGAGGGACACAGCAGCTAGCATGTAGTTTGTTATCATTTGCATTATTTTATGTATCGTTCTTTGTCTTTCTGTACTTTTGAGTGCTTAAAAACTTTGTGAAAGCCCTCTGGGTTTTTTGCCTTGACCTGCACCGTCTTTTAATATTAATTTTTCTTGCCTTTTTTGTGTTTTAATTATGCATAAAGAAAACAAACAAACTATAAACTATGAAAAGGTTTAGAAAAAGGATCATGTTTGGGTTTGAATAATTTGTCCTGTAACTTTACTTAGTAAGTAAGGGAGAATGTCACGCGACCTGTTTGCCATGTGACTTGTATATTTTGTGACGTTGACTAAGTAATGTCGTTAAAAAAACCTCAAGGTTGACTTTTAGTTTCCTACAGGACACAAACAGCTGTCACCTGAGTTAAAGTCCTGTGTTTGTTTGACCCATCCACCCTCCCTCAAGCCTTCCTGCCCCACGCGGACTTTCTTGCTCTTTATTTCTTTTTGCTGCAGATGGGTTTCCACTGAAGTTAGTTGAAAGCCTGGTACATCTCATACAGATGCAAAAGGGTACTTTGTGCGTCAGAATCAGATGCCATCGGCCACTGACCAAGCTGTTGTATTTCATGCCCTAGGAATAACAATGGGCTGGTCATGCATGAGCTGAATTGAATATAAAAATTATGTCATAGCTACATGTACCACTAAAAGTAGTGAGAGGTGTTTAGCCCGATGTAATGAAGAAGTACATATATTTAATAGCAAATGTACCAGAGTAAGACTAAAAGGTACATTTATTTAAAAAAGTTCTAACAGTGTAGATGTACCGTCTTAATACACAGCCTCTTTTTAAAGAGAGACATGGCCATGATGAGTAGCAGCAGCACAAAGAGAAAAAAAGGCAGAGCACAATGTAACAGAGTACAGTGACAATGCCACAGCTTCTCTGTCAATGGTTGTTGCTCACTGTTGACTGCTCTTTCTGTATTATGCCAACTTAAAAATCCTGTTTTAGCTGGAGGCTGTACGTACAGAACATGTACAGATGTTCTATGGCCATGGCCCTCAGTATGCATGACGTCATTGCATTAAAAAATATTACAATAATGTTGTATTTGAGAAGCATATTGCCCATGATGGAGCATCTGGATTATCTCTCTGTTTGTGTAACCTTATAGTTGTGGATATTTAGCTACATCTGGCTGAGTTATCAACCACATAACTTGAACTTTAAGCTACAGCCTGATCAATATTTTCCTAATAGCATTTCTGTCAAAGCAAATACGACTTTTTTTTTTTTTTACTGTTTTACCAATCCATACATGTGTTACATGAGGTCATTATATGGTTGATTTTATTACAACTATTAGAAAAAATCTTATTAAACTGGCAAACATGTCAGCAAACTACACTGAGCAACTTTAGCTTTCATTTGGAGTCACATTTTGGGTCATCTCATGAATGTAAGTCAAACGTGCACCCTCTTTATGGTTTAGCTTCTGTCTCCACTAACTCCTGAGAAAATAGTATCTGGCTCTTCAGCAGCTCTATACTCTAATATGTTAATGAGCCAAATGCCAGCTTTATTTGTCTGCCATTTGATGCTAGACAAGTAGTTTATTGTTGGTTTTTCAGAGCGTTTTTCTTTTTATGAAAACAGCTGCCTGCTCCTGCTGGGAACTGCTGGGTTGATGAGAGTGGTGTTTTGGGCCAGAGAAGAAGAGAGGAGGCTTAAAAGCTCCACAAAGCTGAAAGGAACCGCAGTCTGGTGATAATTTTCTGTGGGTTTGCCACCATAAACAGCTCCTCTTAAGATACACATATACATTTTATTCATTATCAGTATCCAAATATTGATGAGTGCAGCTTTATATGAGCCATGTCACCTACACAGGGACACAGAAAAAATACAAAAAAAGAGTTTTGCTTTTGGAACACGGTATATTTTGATGTGTACATCAGTGTCAGAAATACAGACAGTGCAGCAACCACAGCTACACCAGGGTAAGGAGACATATATAACACAAAACTTCATATACCTACACTTTGTCACACCCCTTTGCCATGTGATACTGACAACAGGGGCACCCTTTGACGTCTCTATGAGACACACTGGGCTTTCAGCTAACTCCAATTCAAGCTCATCTGCTGCAATAGTTGACGCTGAAAGCAGGAGACACTCCACATAAGGTGGCCAGTAGGGGTGGTGGATGGGTCAAACCAACATGGACTTTTACCCAGGAGACCGCTGTATGTTAGTGTATGCGTTATGTAAATTATGTAGGTACATGACATACTTATACCTCATGTAATGTATTTATGTCACCTAAGTACTTATTTTAATCCAAAACTAAATTCTTTTTAAAAAATAAAGATTTAATAGAGTAGTTTTGTTACCTAAACCTAACTGCAGCGGTTGAATAACTTTTAAGTACATGTTGCATGTTTCACCCATGCGCTGTACAAGGATAGTTGACACATCCCCACTTACCCCCACTGTACAGAAGTGAAGCTAAAATATCCTGGATACAGCCACTGCCATCCTGCTCGGATAACGTCATTCGGAGCCAGAGTCTGTGTAGTAGGGATCTCTGCAGAATTAAGTTTTCCGTCTATACGCCCGTTGCGTGCAGCACCACTGAATGTGAACCCACTGATTAGCTCACACAGTTGTCAGTCATGATGTAAAATCCCCGTTTTATAGCATTAGATAACTAATTAAAACCAAACTTACCAGGAAAACAAACACTTGAATTAACAGCAGCATGAAAAAACTACCTTAAATGACAGAAACCATTGGAAAAATATATTTCACGCCTACTTGTACTAAGTTTTTTTTGTTTGTTTGTTTGGCTCATGTCCCATTTGCTAACATGGAGGGGTGGGCTCTCAGACCAGTACTGCAGGCAGCCACTAGGGGGCGATTGAGATGTTTTGGCTTCACTTTTGGGGAGCTGTCATGTCGTCCATCTTTATATACAGTCTATGGTTTCACCCTCGAGACAATTGTATGCTGCATGCAGAAGGTAAAGAATGCCTTGTGCGTCAGTACTGTATGAGATGTTGAGGAGACATTACCAAGTGTTGGTATTTGATGACCTGGGAATGAGAACATGTTGATATTTTCATAGCTTAGTGCATTTTCTTGGGTTTTGTTTATGCTCAGTTCAAAGGTCACTGTCTGTGCCTGCTTCATCCCCTCACACTTTTTCTGGACCAGTACACCGTCTTTTTAATTTACTTTAAAACATAAGTGACACCATGATCTCAGCTTTATTGTTCCCAGAGCCTGTAGCCTCAAACAAAAGTACCAAAGAATAAACCAACAAAAATATTTTTGTGCCCAGTTAGGTAACCTTTTACTACCCTTGCTGAAATCCAGTAGCCTGGAAATCCAGACCCAAATCTAGAAAGATTTAGGATCTGGCAATGAGTAATGCAATTGGCCCAACTCGAGGGGCGGCACCAAACATGCATTTGAAAATATCACTGCATGCAATTGAATAACACTACGACCAATCAGAACAATACACGGGGTGACGTATTCAGAGCGCTACCAGCGGAGCTAACTGGTAGATTAGACTCTTGCCGTATCTGGTCGGCAAAACAGCAAAAACGTCCTTCTTGCAAAGGAAAGATTCGAGCGCCGTCTTCTGTTCCTCTTTTAGAGAAAAAGCCAAGTCTAACTCGTTCACTGTAGCGCCCAAAGCCTTTTCAAACAACTGGTGTTCATCCGTAGCCATCTTGCAATGTTTACTGACTGATTCCGGACTTTCACAGCGCTGTCGTCATCTGTTTAGCTCGCCTCTGGCCCGCCTATATCAGGTACACCGATGTGATTGGTGCAGCTCGGCTACAAGGGCATGGGTAATGAGCATCATTACTGATTGCCAGAGTGACTCGCTGAGCAAATTCAAATTGTGCTCTCGTGAGAACTCTGGATTTCCAGGGTAGAAATCCAGTTGATTTCAATGATCAATCCCAGTGTCATGTTCTGCATAAATATCTTGATTCAACTGTAAATACAAAATGACAAAAGCAAAATTCTCACAGATGCTTGCAAATAAAACTGCACCAATGCAAATGGGTTATTTCACAAGCTGTAGTGCACATTGTGTTCCAATCAACAACCCGAGCTGCTGAAACAGAAGGCATTTATAAGGTGGATGTGAGGGTCAAAAATGAATCCCCTAATAACTACCCGGGCTCGCTAACCAAAAGGTCAACCTGATGAATCAGAGCTCAACTGACAGACACTGGGAGCAAGAGGAAATCCCCAGGAAGATTGAGGGCTGTGATCACCTTTTCATTTACCCTCATTACAGGAGAATGAGCCACTGTGCAGATCCATGGGCAGATGAGGGATTATCGCTTATGTGATCAAGAGGCCGGGATGGTTTGGACCTTGAGCACTGGATGTTCTTTGAAGGTGGAGTAATTTCAGTGTTATCCTGAACAGGAGCACTCCTGTGGGTGCTGTGATACAGATTGATTAGTATGCCTTGTCTGAGATTTCTGAAGTGGAAATGGAGAGAGGGGAAAATACTGCACAACAACTGCAACACTGTAACAACAGTCATCACCGCAGGCGTACGACCTTCTTTTGTGTTGTGTCTCCTTTTGGATTAATCTCACCTGGGACTGCATGGTTCATAAACAAACACAAAACAATTTCCCGACTAAATTACCAGCAAGAGTCGCCAAGGAGATGGAGGGGAAGAGCGAGTATCCGAGGGTGCCCTCAATTCATAACTTCACTCCCAGTCTGAAGTTTGAGTCGCTCTCATCTGATTTCTGTGTTGTGAGTGACACGGTCAATATGAAATGGCATCTGATCATGATGAATGAGTAGACTAACCTTGAAGACAACAAACAGGATGACAGGCTGTTGTCAGTTTTTCATGTCACTGTTTAGCAAATCATATCCAAGGAGACACACAAACTTGGCTCATGGAAGGAAAGCTATTTTATTAATGAACCAGCATTTTGCAGAGATGAGTCAAAAAGATGCTGCCTGAGCATGAGAATGTCACGAGATAAATCTAAGCAAGGTCCTAATTGCTGTGGTCATGTCATAAAAGAAAGAAAAATCCCAGGTAGCTGTGTAAGACAGGTCATTTGAGGTGTCAGAGCAGTGGATGGAGTTCTGAATATGTGCCAGCTCTGGCCCATAAATGGCTGCCAGATGTAGCTGGGTTTTGGGGTTGCAGACTGGGCCTGATTTAGACTGCATATCAGTTCCAGTTTGAGGCACCTGGGCTGCTGCAGGCCCATGATTCTGGCAGGTCGTTTATCAGGATCCTGGCATGAGTCAGGTGACCAGCCCTGCCAAATTTAGGCCGTTGTTCGGCACAGCTTTTTTGGCATTCAAGGGCTCATGGATTTCGAATCTGACTGACAGCATAAGTGAAACTTTCTGTAGACTTTGTTTTCTCTTATTAACTATTCATTGAATCATTGAAAGCAAGAAAATATGAGCCTCTGAGGGGGTTTGAATCATCCAAACTGGCTCCAACTGTCACACACACTCATTTAAAAAGCAACTGAACACTCATTTCAACATTCAAGGTGCATTTAAGCCTGATCACATTCCCCTCACTATTTTAAAAGAACATATTGATGCCCAGACCCCTATCCCCACGAAGTGGTAACCCAATGACCACTGGCGCTCCCACTTCCCTGACAGCTCTGTCAAATTGTTTAATCTATCCTCCTGACTTTCTATTCTGGTCATTTTCATCTGTTTTAACGCCTAGACATAACATCTGGTACTCATCCTGAGTACATACAACCATATTTAACTGTCATTTTAACATCTGTATTGGCCAGTAACGGCTCCCTTTTTTTATCCCCAAAGCCCGAAACATCTTTTTTTTTTTTGTTTGTCCTGTTGATCATTGAAAGCAGTGACAGGATTCAGTCCCCTGAGGTTTCACGCTCACTGATGGTCCAGATGGAGGTTCAGAGCAGTTTAAACTTCTTGCTTAGCATTAGCTCAGGGCCCTGGCAAAGCAGGCTCATGGTGAGCCATCAGTCAGTGTCTGGCCATCGGCGGGGGCCTCAGACTCTAGTTTTGTGTCCTGCACCATTGGCACTAGTTGGCCCTTGTCTGCTTTTTTTTTGCCAACTCAGCACATTGAATAAAAAGAGAAATCCCTCTTATTGGCAGATCAGCACAGTGCAAGAGAAGAGAAACAGAAGTGAGGAAGTATATACGTCAAAAGTCAAGAGGGTGTGAGATAGAAACAAACTGTCACGACACACTGTCCCCTATTGGCAATCCTGCATGGCTGTCAGGCCAGGTGGTTTGGGCTTACCTAGGCGTAGAGCCTGTGTTAGTTTGAAAGGGGCCTTGGCAAAGTAATTGAGAGAGACGATTCGGACCAGCTGTTGGAGCAGAACTGAAGAGAGATGTTTCTGAATGCCATGAGGCAGACGGTTGGTCAAGTTTCCTCATTTTTCCTGTGAAGTTTTGTTTCAAGTGATTGTCCGCGTGTTTAATATCTACAAATGAACTGTCAATGCAGCGCTTACGCGAAGCACTGTTAGACCATGGAGAGTGAGCTGACCGAGGGAACGCTAGTGAATCAGTGCCGGGGTAGCAAGGCTACTGGTAGGCCTGCAACCCTCACCTTCACCTTTAGGCAGCCGAACGCTCACTCTCTGGTAATCCATACATACAGGCAGCCAAGCCCTGAAAGCCCTAGACTAGGGTTGGGTCGGTTCTCGGTAATACCAATTCGGTCCGGTACTCCGTCTTGGACCGGGTTTTATTTTTTGAGACCGACCAGACCGCATACTTGGGCAGAACGTACGCGGAGCGGACACCGCGGAGGTCCACCTGGTAAAAGTGGATGTCCGCAAGCCCTGTGCGCGCAAAGCACGACCGCGCGGACTTCGCTCCGCGCACCAGTGTCACACAAAAGACTGTTCAGCATGTATTTTTCACATCACGGGGATTTTTCACGGACATTTTTACACGTAGTCCGCTCTGCTTATAGTAAGCCAGAGTCTGTGAGCACCTGTGTCTGCCTCTTCACCAAGCATAGCAAGCAGGAGAGAGAGGGGGATGGGGCGGGGACTGAGCTAGGAGGTGTGAGTGCGCATGGGCCTCTACTGTAGCCTGGAGTTTGTTTAATAGTGACGGGGAGTCGATAATGGCGGACAATTTAGTCTCGACGAAATCAAGGAATGCGCCACTATGGCAACACTTTGGCTTTGCGCCTGACGAAGGAGGCAACCCTTGTTTGCACTGATTGAGTAAGCTGCAAAATTTATTTGTAAGGAATAAAAGAAACAACTTGTTACTGTCACTCTGTTGTCCTAAGGTCGTTTTTTATTTTAAATGAGTCAATTGTGCCCCCAAGTGGTGAAAATCCGGTATTACCGACTTGATGCATTTTTTTTTACAAAAACCGTACCGTTTTTTTTTTTCCTCATACCGACCCAACCCTACCTTAGACCAGTGTTTCCCCTAAGTAATAGTGCCAATGCTATGCTGCTGCACAACAACTTGCCCCTTGTGGGATAATAAAAATTTCTTGAACTTCTTGAGCTTGAATCCGTCCTGTCGCTCTTCCAGTTTCCCTGAGTGACGAATACAGTAGGTGAAGAACGCAGGTGAACAACATATATGCTAGTGGCCGTTGTCTGGCGTCTTTGTGGTGTGTTCCAGTGCAACTCCTTGGCCGAGACCAAGCGGCAACCTTCCATGCTGAAAAATGAAGCCAACACACAGTGCCGATAGCAGTGCAGTTCCTTGAATGGCCACTTGTCAGTCCATGTAGACCTCCATGTTGAAATATCCAACTTTACAGCAGAAATAAACATCTTTACAGCCTGGTACAAAAAGAGTTTGGTCTCTTTAGCTAATTCCTCTGTTCATGACAACTGTGAATTTGTATACAACTCACCCATTCACATTTTATCAAGGCTTAAAGTTACACATATTTAAGGGTAGGGCCACTTACCCTTGACATGCTGTCAGCCGATAGTGTCCTCGGCTTCTCAGTTAGATCCACCCCTCGCTCCTTTACAATACAGCCTCTCACCCAAAGTGGTCACCTCTGGCTCCCAAACACCAAGATGGTGACGGCCAAAGTGCCGAAATCTACACTTTAAAACGGGACTAATGGGTGATATCACAATATGTACATCCATTATTTGTAGTTTGTGGCGAGGCGTGAGGCAAAGCTAAAAGGTGCCTTTGTTGCCACCAGTTCTGTGATGTAGGTTTGGTGTGTCTGGGCCTTTAGTGAGGCTTTAGCAGAGGCAGTGGAGACTCAAGCAGACCTGCAGCAGAGTCGTAAGCTCCTTTCTAAGTTCACACCCCGCATTTTTATTCAATTTCAAGCATGTTGTTATATCCATATTTTAAAGACAGTAATTGGGGAAAACATGTATATTTTACAGTTTAATATATTTTCATGTGACCTACTGTATGCTTTCATAGGACTTCTTTGAACTCTGTCTTCCTTTTTGTTTCAGTCCTGTATAGCCCTTATTTTACACACTTTAGTTATGCTGCTATTCACACATGCTTTTCAGTCTTTTATCTCCACATAATGCGTTCTGGTATCTAACCTAATTTCCCGATGGGGATCATTTAAGTTTCCTATTATCTTTCATCTACGTCTTATCTTAATAGGTCTTGGCTTTTTCTGATTGCAATACCCAGAAATCCGTTCCCTGTAATGTCAGTCGCCTGAGCAGCATGTGTGGGAGTGTAATTCAGGCTCTCGAAGACGAGCAAATCATACTGTGGCTGACAACAAGATTTATACACCTGATGGTGATCAAAGTGTATAAATGACAAAGGAGTTATTGATGAAAATGTATAACGACAAGGCAGTAAAAGGAAAAGATGAAAGAAGATAAAACTATCAGTTATTGTCAGTTTGCCTCGTCATCCTCTATATTCATTATGCCACACTCAGAGCAAACACGTCAAGTTTTTCATATGACAGCTTTATCTTTTTTAGACTAATTTTAAATGTTTGGAAAGGTTCTGGAAGGGAAAATTGAGTTAAAATCAAAAGTCTCTTTGAAGGATACTCACTGTCAGTTCTCCTGTGGTGAAAGTAAAATTGTAAATATTAAAAAAGGGCCTGTTTGTTGTGTTGAGTCTGCCCCACTTGCTATTTGGAGTGCCAGTTTATTAAAGCACCTTCCCCCAGCAGTGTCACATTACTGATATGAGAGAAGAAGCTTTGCAGTAGCGATGTATTTAACATATCTAACACTCCAACACGGGGACGTTATTTCAGCAGCCACATTGGCAATTTCTGCGTAAGTGAATTTTGCAGCGTCATGAGTGATGCTTCACTGGTTGAAAGGTGGATGGAGGACTGTCGCTGAAATTAGGGGAGAATACTAAATATCGTTTCATCTCCTCTACAGTCACCTCTGGGAAGCAGTTTGAAGAGAGTGAGGAAAAGAAATGAATGAGAGAAGGAAACGCTATCATAACCTGCTGCCCAACAGCCGGTCACATCAGGGCTGCAACTAACGACTATAATCTGTCAGCTATGTATCTGATTAAAGGAGAATGCCAACAATTTTACACATTGAGCTCATCTATGAAAACAGCTGTATAGTGTCTTCTGTGGAAGTCAACTGCTTTCTTTAAGCAACATCAGGGCATCTTAGCTTAGGATTGGAAACTACACATTTTTAGCCGTGTTAATGGCATGACTTTAGGGAAGGCAGCGTTGGTCTTTGGGTCTTTCAGTCAGTTTGTCCACTCCTTTGGTTCAGACTGAAATATCTCACAGCTACAGGATGGACTGAGATGAATTTTGGTACAGGTGTTCATGGTGCCCAGAGGATGCACAATGGTACCATTAGTGATTTCCTAACTTTAAATCCAATGGCCACAGAAGGTAAAAGGTTGCGTCTATCCTCTGAAATATCTCAACATCTACTAGATGAAAAGGCACAACATTCAGTACAGATGCCCATGGTCCCCAGAGGATGAATCCTAATGACTTTGGTGATCTCCTGACGTTTCACATAGTTCTGCCATGAGGTTGAATGTTGTGGTTTTGAATCCAATGTCTTGACAACTTTTGGATGGATTGCCATGAAGTTTGCTACAGACATTTATCTTCTCCTCAGGATGAATGGTAGTAACTTGCTAGCATGTGCTGCTGATACACACACAGGAACTAACAAGCACTAATATGGACTCGCAGCTGGATCCTCTAGCACAGCAAACCCAGAGTTTCCCACACATTCATATATTTGAGGCAGGCCGCCATGATTAAAACATCTGCCGCCATGTATTAATTTTTTATTTATGGTGATGGACCATTCATTAGGAGTGCTGTTGGAATATACAGGATATACGGATATCTTGACATCACGCTTTTGAAGCGCAGCATGTACTCTGGGCACAGACAGAGCAGTGGAACGTGAGGTGTAGTGAAAGTGAAACTTAACCATTCATTGTGCTCAGTCTTTAAGTTTGCTTTTAGATACAGGGTTCAACGCTAAGGTTTTTTTTCACTTGCCCGGTCGGGCAAGTTGGTCAGAGATCTACTTGCCCAAAGTCAGTTTTTACTTGCCCTATAAAAATTGTTTAATTTAAGCGGCTATCAGTTAACAAAGACTGCAGTTATTTTCATGTTATGTAATCTTTATTCACACTGTATTTATTAATTAAAACAACATATGTCATGTATTGTAGCTTAATTCCTACACAAATATGACAGTGTCAGGGCTTAAAGTGAAAAATGTGTCAATCATTCTTCGTCTATAATTTTGCGCCCATGCCCACTTCTATTTATTTTTCACCCCTCTCTCCAGTTCTGCTGTATTAACACCGGGTTTAATATACTTTGCTTCCA
>NC_065527.1:7836399-7849590 GCF_006386435.1 Epinephelus moara
GTAGAGACAGAAATGACACGATGGCATAACACCATAAATAGTATGTTGTTATGTTATTATATGAAGCATCCATCGCGCAAAATAATATCAATGGGCGCTGTGGGCAGGACATTGTTACACAGCATGTGGCTGTGACCTCAGGCAGAGAGACCGCTGCATCAGAGCAGAAGAGCACGTTTTAAAATACATTTATTTTATCAATTAGTTATTAACTTTTACTATTTTTAGCAACTTGCCCAATCGGGCAAGTGAGTTGTTAGTTTACATGCCCGACCTTGAGTTTTACTTGCCCCGGGCAATCGTTATTGTTGAGCCCTGAGATATTTCACTTCCTGCAGCAGTTGTCAATTGTGCACCACGCAACTCAGAACTTCACAAACTGCTGCTGAGGAAACAAAGAACTCAAGATGAGCTCCACCTGTGCTGCATTCATGAACCTGCAAAAAGCTTGGAATTCAGAGAATGGTCACAATATTTCATCTCCTGCTGGCAGTGTTACTCTTGTCTTTGTCACACTGGATGCAGAAGCGCTGCAAGGTGCGGCAATTTTCCGTGACACGCTGCCTGCTTGCTTTCAGCGCCCATTTTAAGCAAATGGGCTATGCACACTGGATGCGGCACGGCACCAAGTGCCCTGGCCAGCTCGTGATATGCAGTGATACTTTTGGTGTCCAGTCTATTTTTTTCTGCAAGCCATGAGCAAATCTGGCAAGAAATGTTTTGTAAATGATATAAAGGCCTCATTAGATATGATACAAACGATTTGATTATGATAAATGATCAGATATATGCACCCCATTGTGTCTAAACAGAGAAGCCAGCCTGGTGTAAATTAAGAAAATACATGAATGGGCTAGACTACATACATTTATGACGAGTCACCCCCCGGGGGGACAGTTGTGTCGGCCCAAAAGGCATGTCAGCCCACCCAGAAACTGCCCGGTATTCCAGATAGACAGTCCACCCCTGGTGTTAAGTTTTATTTCATAATGTCTCTCCTTATGACAGAGATATTTTCACCGCCCTATCACCTTTCAGCAAACCATATGCCCCCTGCCTCTTAAGATAACAAGCTCAACAACTGCTACCAGATTAGCCTGTTAGCTCCTGTTGGCTATAGAGCATAAAAAGTGACATGAAATTCAATAAAAATTCCAAAGACATAAAAATGTCATTGGGAGAAATACCATTAACTTAAAAAAAAAAATCTATTATGAAATAAAAATGCACTCCTGTTGTTGTTAAGATGAGAACGATGAAATAACATTTCATAATAATCATAATTTTGGTTCGTTTGATTAGTTTGGTTCATTTACATATAGAGCAAAAATTTGTTAATTATTATTTATCTCATAATGTCTTTTAGGAAACCTCCTTCCCTCGTGTTAGTGAAGAACAGGAAGAGGTAGAGTAGGAAAGAAGGAAGCATGCTGAGGGAAATGGGACCTCTGCTGTTCCTCTATAGTGCTGTGTGTCTCTTCCTGACGGTGTCCTTCAGAGAAACACAACATCAACAACAGTTGTGACTGATCTTCATGTTGACAAAACAGTATGATCAAGGTGAAATAGTACCCTGCCTGGAGAGATGAATGAGGCAGCCTTGCTAAAAACAAACAGAACGAGGCTGTAGCAGCTTTTTCATTTGCTTTCTGAAACAAATTGCACCCAAGATGAGACATAAAATACGCCAACCCTGCATTTGTTAATTCTCGCCCTTGAATTGACAAACTGAACTGCCTACATGTCATGTGTGCAATGAGGCAAATCGAGCAGCTTCATTTTTGTAGCCAAGTCCTCAGTCAGTAGTTATCAGCAGGGACGGCAGCTGTAGCCCCTCATTCAAATGCAGCTTTGAATGTATTTTTAAAGACTAATTCAAGGAAGCCTTATACATTATAGCAGCTCCAGCTGTGATGGTGACATTTGAAGAAATGACTTAGGTGCCTCAGAGAGATGAGATCATGACTGGTGTGAACAGTTCGCTGGGATTCGTCCTGTCATTATTCATGGACTTTTATCATGTTCTAGGCTCCAAAGGAAATTGCTTTGCGGGAAAAGATGCCTGTGCATGACAAGTATGTACCTGCGTGTGTACTGTTCATGAATCAACCGAACCAATTAGTCATGACATTAACTAATCCTGTAGCTTGCATCAACCATGGGAGCTGATGAATGCCGCGGCTGTTTCTATGGCTTTCAGCATATTGTCTTTGTGTGGTAAACCTGATAACAGCAGCAGGGCCAGTGAAGAATCTACTCGCGTCACCATGGTGACCCCGTCACAAAGTGCCTTTGCAATTTTGGGCTGTGCTCCGATTGTCGAATGCGCCCAATTGGGATTTGTAAATCTACCGTACATGAGATTCAAAAGAGGAAGAGATGCAAGAGAAATTTGTGTTTTGAACCATGTTTGCAAAATAATTATCCTCAGCCTGTGATGTGGGTAATTATGCAGGTAGGATGACATTATTCAAATGAAAAGCAGTTTAGCAAAATAGTTTTGTTTATCTGTTTTTTTGTGTGTGTGGTACACTTAAGCAAGGGAGTAAAACTAACCAGAGAAGAGAAAGCAAAAACAGCCACAGTAAGTGTTAAATAAGTACACTTGAGAATAATGTGCTTTAAATGAGTTTGAGGAAAAGATGCTTTAGTCTCTTCGTGTAAGGTGAAAAGCAAGTTATAATAACAGCGTCCTATATATTGTGCCTGGGTAGATTTTTAGTAATATTGTTTTTAAAAAGAACCTCTTATTCTGTCATCTAATGAGCAATTCTTACTTTAACTTAGACCCAAGAGTTTTCCCTGTATAGGCTAATAAAGGAATAATAAAAGGACGATTGACTGCAAACTCAAAAGTACATATTTTCCTCTTACCTGTGGTGCTGTTCATCAGTTTAGACTGTTGTGTGTGTTGCTGAGTGTTGGAGATGTCGACTTTCTCTCCATTATAATGGAAATAGATGACACTTGGCTTGTGGTGTTCAAAGCGCCAATAAACTCAACATGAACATGAACTCAACAGCAATGTCTCTTTTCTTTCAAGATAATCGATGGACCTTGTTGTCATGGATGTATAAAGAGAACTGGATACAGCCTTAGCGGTGGGGCCCCGTTCATTCTTGCTAAAGTTGCTCAGTGGTGAATGAAGCCAAAAAAGTTTGACGTCCTGGAACGATTATTGCCCAGATCTTCCGAGTTGTTGGGCCCATGGAGTAAGTGCACTAGAGACATGGGCTGGCCAAGCGGCTAACGTCTGTTGTCGGCCTACCAACTTGAATGGAGATTAAATGATGGCTCTTTTAGACTTTCGAAATGAAATCCCGATCAAATGAGTCATTTTGCCAGGGCTGCGATGTTCAAAAATATATATACACTGATTTACAGACGTCTCTTTTCTAATGTAGATTTATAGGGAAAAGTCTTTTGCCCAGTGGCATCACATGATGGACCCGATTATTGTAATTCTACTATTTGGCTACTTTAAAATTGACGGATCGTCTTGTTTTGAGCAGTTTCATGTAGGAACTCTTTTCTTACAACGAACTACACCCGCCAACTGCAACTATACCTTACAGAGGGAAACGTGCATCTACTGCTTGCTCACCTAGCACCATGAAGCGAGCTAACCTTACACCTCAGCCAAAGAGGATGCCATTAATGTTTACATCTTACGCTGTCACGAGCAGAATTCTCACATCCATGAGCGGATGCACGCTGCTCAGCACAAAGAAAGAAAATATTTCCTACATGATCCTCGCAACAAGGTCTGTGGGTTATCTTGAGAAACTGGGACGTGATTTCTGGAAACAGATATTGCTGTTAAATTTTTCATATGTATTGTTTTTGGCGCTTTGAGCACCACAAGCCAAGTTCGGTCTAGTTCCATTTTATTCAAGAGATACACCAGAGTAATCTAGATCGATAAATAGCGCTACAGGTAATGCTTGGTTCCCATTACACAACATTTTTGTCCATTCCGACGGTCACTATGTCAGATTAGGCAATTGTGGAGTCATAAAATTGTGCCGTGACTTGGCCGACAGACATGACACACTACACGATGGTCCACACCAATCCTCCCCGGTCATCTTTCATGACGTGTGTTATGTCATCGGGTTATTCTTGTGCTATTTTTATTATTATTACTATTATTTCAGTCACTGTGTGTGTTCATGTGTCAGGTGAAATGTTATTGTAGTAATGTACAAAGTTTCAGCAGATGGCAGGAGCTACATTTGAAGCTCCGCATGCAAAATGTGCAGGTCAGTGAATCCTCCACAACAAGCTCCTGCAAATGTTTCACAATAAAAGCCTTTTTAGAAAATGAAGGGATTCTCTCAAACCAAGTTATAAAGGGGTTTTAATTTTAAACAGATACAGGAAGTGTTGAGTTTGAAATGACGGTGTGATGCATTAACTTTATCAAGGCAACGGGAGCGTATTAAAAGTAAAAATATAAAAATACAGACGGAATAATAAATAACGACCCATTTATAATGTAGTCTGTTTCAAATGAAGCTGGTAGCCTCTGCAGTTGTGGTGAGTAAAAGCCACTGTTTTTTTTTTTATTTTATTTTATTACTTTATATCCTCCATTATGAAGAAGTAACATGTTTGCTAGCTTGATGCTAATGGCAGTACTCATCGGGTTGATAAAGTGCCTCTGCTGTTTGACACCATCATTTTTCCCTTTTTACTCTGTGTGGTAACAACCCCAGAGGAAATATCTAAAAGGCTGGGGTGTTGTTGTCGTACAGTTGTCCGCAGCACCAGATCGCTCTGTGTTTCTACTGGCCAAAGTGACGGCTGTGACAGGAGACATCGCCAACAACAAAAAGAAAATCATACATGCTGGACTTTCTGTTGGAACGTCGTGAGGCATCCCAGACATGGCGTTGGTTTCTGTCTACTATGACACACTACACGAGATGAAACGATGGATTATTGCGTACGACTCATTGTTGTTCACGATCCGAGCTGGCACCATACAACACTACGTCGGGCTATAACTGGGCTGATATTGTGGAGTGTGTACCCGGCATTAGAAGTAAAAAAAAAAAAAAATTGATTTAGAGGTGAACTGTTCCTTTAAATACGCTGAATGCTGCTGCTGCTGCCACTAAGCTTCAATTAAAGTTACAATGCTTAAAGCGACTATAATCGATATTTTACGAGCTTTACAGTGAGTTTCAGTTCATTGTTCAGCCGTCCGGCCCACAACTCTCCTGTCTTGGTTCACCCCCACTCACTCCCTGATGATGCAGATGTTTTTAGTGCAAAACTTCTAAAAACCCACTGTACACTACCTGCTCAGCTCCAAACAGCAGACACACACACAGAGACCAGCTGGTGAACATAGTGAAGCATTCAGCAGCTAAAGATTTAACAGTCCTGTCATTCACAGGAGAGTGGTAGTGTTGCTCTGTAACTGCTGGATGTGTAAATAAGCAACTGTTGGCAAACAAGTTCACCGTATAAACTTGCTGATGTGTCAGTCACTTGCTTCTGAAAACTTTTAAACTGTATTACGAGAGAGAGAGCTGTAAATTGCCTCCTCGTGTGAAGGTGAAGAAGTCAAGAGGAAACAGGTATTTATCATGTAAAGATCAGATACTGCTGTTCTTAAACAAATAGCACTTCACACCTGAGTTGTCCTGTGTTCCAGCATGTGTACTAAGACACGACTTGTTTTGAGACAACTATCATTTATAATTACATGGCAGGATCAGGAGAAATTATTTGTGCTGAATGCATTTATTTGAAATGTACAGATGTTAATCATTCCACGCCGATCCCCAGAGAGTTCAGTAAATGAGCTGAAATTAAATGTCTGAAATGAGAAAATAAAAGTGTGACCTAAGCATACTGTACAACTTTAATTAATGTGTAATCCTGTAATCGCGTAATCCCGCCTTTAATTTCTCTCCTATAATTTTCAATTAGTTCTGTGCTCTCTCCTCCAAAGCAGCTGAATACATTACACGCTCAGGTTGGTTAAGGCAAAATTATTTAGGTGAGATGTTCCAGTGTTCCTGAGTTGTCCCTTTCACCTCCTTGACAGAGGTAATTCATGCAGTTTGACAGTTGTGACTTCATACCTTGGAGCGCACAAGACAAAGACAAGTGATGGAGGACATCAAGAGACCAATGACAACTCTGAATGGGAGTGAGAGTTGAGAGACCGTGAAAACAAAACATTTGGCCGAGTGCTTTACAAATTGCAGCTGCATTGAAGAGAGACAAAGAGAAAGCCACTCTTAAAAATGACATCTTGGCTAGTATGCCAAAAGGCACGAGGGAGAAGCAGGAAGAAGCTTCTACACAGCCAGATGAGACCAAGACTCAGCATTTTGGACATCTAACTAAATGCCTGCACATTATCATCTCATTTCCAGTGTGTGACATGGTGGAGGCAGCAGCGTGAGGTCATCTCATATAGGGAGGCATGATAATATTGGCACGTTATTGGTATCGGGCGATATCTGCTTTAAAGGAGCTATATGTAAGAAATCAAAAGCAAATAGTCGTAAAATCCTCCTAATATGTCACAGAGACTAAGGAATAATGTTCATATAACATACTGATCTCACCGACAACAATAGTACAGCAGGAACATTCGCATTTAAAAAAATTTTTTACTGTACACAAATCATGTTTATGTTTTGAATTTGTGTTTTGGCCTGTTGCGCCACCCACCGCCGTCTACAAGTCACGCAGTCAGTAGAGTCTCAGCATCCGGGTTGCCAGTAGTTACGACTGAGCTACAATGGCTGACGGTGCGACTAAACCCAAACGACCTCGTTATGATTCCCAAAAACGGCAAGACAAAACTTGAGGTAAAGCAAGAGTCTATATAGGAGATGCTTTTGAACGGTGGAGACGGTTGAAAGCGGAGACGAATTTGAAATCGGATGTCGAAGTGGCTACTCTTCTCCTCGACAGGTAAGCTTTAGCCAAAGTTGGCTAACTAGCATCACAGCTAGACGGGGATGGACATTTCAAATACTTTCAACTGTTATTCATTTTCGATCACGCATTGTAGCCCATGTGCAGGTGGGTCATCGACCCGACTGATTTTTTTGAGAAATAAACGTTAGCAGCACGGCAAGCAGCGTTAGCAGTGTCCCGGTACATAGCATTAGCAGCCGGCTCTTCCTCCACTGTATCCCGGCAGCAGCATTAGCAGCAGAGAAGCCGGACTTGCTCGACGGGGGGGCAGACACAACTCGCGGCAGTATTTTGAATTTGAGTGCAGTAACCGTTTTGGCCACATTCTTACATACGGCACCTTTAAAATAAAGTATCAGAATCGGCTAACATGCTTTTTATATTTTGCAAGATTATATACATTGAAAAGTATTGTATTTTATGTCTCAATCTGCTGGTGGGCCATCACAATGAGAATATACATGCATAACATGATGCTAATTCCACTACAGAAGAGACTTGATGATCAATAAAATTAGGTGGGAAAAAAGTGGATGTATCGATATTGGTAATGGTTATTGGTCAAATGAGTTGTGTCATATCAGCACATCGGATATCGGCAAAAATTCCAATATCATGCATCTAATCTCATAGCAATATGTGAAATGACCATGACCTCTAAACACCGCGTTACATGGTGGTGGCACAAAATATGTTAAATGATGGGGTGGTGGCGTCATTGTGGTTTGCACTAAAACTAGTTGGTCGAGTTTTGAAAAATATTGTGTTTTTAGTGAAAGTAAGTATGTTAAGTACAGGATGTGAATACTTTGTAAAGAGTAATGTGATGAAACGACTTAGGTCCTGTTTATACGACAACGATTTCAACGGAAAACAGTAAACTTTTAAAAAACGTTTAAAAAAACTACTACATTTACACGACAGCGGTATTTTGGGTGCCTGAAAACGCAACGTTTTGAAAATGGGTTCCAGAGTGCAATTTTTTGGAAACAGCACCGTCTCCGTTGTCATGTAAACTTGCGATATGCAGTCCTCTGAAAACTGAGACTTTTCGCACATGCACATTACGGTTCCAGTCACTAGGCATGCAAGAAAGTCGACCATCACAACATGGCGGACTCCCGAGCTCTGTTTGTAGTGCTCACCCTATTGAATTTTTCAACGCTTCTCCAGCAAAGTGTAGAATTACTGTAGCAACTCCACCTCGTCGTGTGTCCAGACAAATGTTTATGCATGTTGTTTCATTACAAAGTCACACTGCCAACTACTGGCCTGGCATGTATACTGCAGCATTTTTGGTCATTTTTGTAGATCCATGTGCACGGCGATTGTTATCAAAATGTTGTTGACTGAACGCGGAACTTTTTTCAAAACGAAAATGAGAAACGACTGCGTTTTCAGTGGATTGTTTTCGTGTAAACATGGTCTTAAAGGACTTAAGTATATAAAGTTAAAAGAAGTCAACATTTACTCGTATGTCACGTATGGGCTGCAAGTTCAATTTATAGTGATGAAAGTTAAGTAACTACGTAAAGGAACTGAGTACGTAAAGTTACACTGACTTTCTTGCTCTTCATTCTACTACTACGAGATCGTGACATTAACCACTGCCCATTACTTGGGCCCAGTCGTCATGGGGATCAATGGGATTGAGTCACATTTGGAGCCATAATATGAACTGCAGTTTTTGGCACTATATTATTGGATTCATTTTTCAGCCCTAGTGGTTGCCGCTTGGTGCCACCACCACATATTGTGATCTTAAGAGTTCGTGGTCATTTCACAGTTTTCTGTAGGATCAAGTTGAGGTGGAGATGCTTTTCTGATGCAGGCCCTGGAAGCCTTGTGCGGGTAGCTAGGTAAGGAAAACCTGATGCAGTGTGTAAGAGCCGCCCACTTGGGAGATTTCTTTTCCAGCAAGACAGTGAGCCCAATACAAAGCCACATCTGCAGAGTAACAGCTTTAATGTCCTGAAGTGTCCGAGTCAAAGTGCAGATCTTAATTCAATCAGGAATTTGTGGCTGGACTTGAAACAGGCTGTTAACTCATGATCCTCATGCTGACAGAGCTCAAGCACTGCTATAAGAGAGAATGGGAAAAAATATCACATCTGATAGACCTACCCACTCAGACTGAAGGCTGTTTTTGCTGCAAATGTGCATTGACTGAATATCAACTCAGAGGGAGTGATTACTTATGCAAACATTATATATTTGTAATTAATTTGGATCACTCTGTAGGTTTGTTTTCACTTTGATTCAATGTTGTTTGACAGAAAACATTAGAACTTTCAGGGGTGAATATTTCCTGTAGACGTTGTAAAGTAAGTTTTATGCATAAGGCATAACATCTATCACAGTTCTTTCAGTTCTGTTATTGCTTACTCGTGATGTGGTTTGCATTAGTTTAGTCGTACAGTAAATAAGAACACATCCTGCAGGGCAGGCCTCAGTGCAGAATAGTAGCGCCAGAGACAGATGCAATTAATGACTCTCTCAGTCTGTCTGATAGAACTACAGTGAGCTGCCGCTGTGCAAATAACTCTCATAGTCGAAGTTTGTGATAGGCAATTTAAAGAACTCATTATTTTTATGTAATCGGTATAAGAAACCCCTTGTTCTCCATTTCCGAATTAATGAAGCGAGGGCGCTGCAAGGAGATGAAATCTGTTTCTTCCCAGGTGCTTTGATGATTTCAAGTGAAGTGACCGGAAGAAGTACAAAAGAATATGCGTGACACAGTATAATTGGCCTTTGTCTTCAGTCAGACATCCAGACTCTGTGTGTTCTGTATTGAAAAGAGATCTAACACACAGGGAGATGACACATGGGGCACAGCTGCTGCTGAAAAGTCTAAATATCAAATGCAAGAAAAGGCCAGAGGAGCGGGCTAGTGCGTTGCCACCGTGCAGCTACTGCCAGTCATGACAGGGGGTGAGTTTACTGTACATCTTCTTTACTATACATCATTAAGACTGATGTATAGCTGTATGAAGGCTCTACGCTGTTGTGAGCATTTATAGTCGTGCACGCTAGTTAGTGGTGGGTTTTCTTTTTTGTTTTAAGAGTATTTTTTGGTGGAGCAGTGGTTAGCACTGTTACCTCACAGCAAGAGGGTTCCTGGTTCGAACCCAGGGTGGGGGATTGCTTCTGTCTGGAGTTTGCATGTTCTCCCAGTGTCAGCGTGGGTTTCCTCCAGGTACTCCAGCTTCCTCCCACAGTCCAAAGACATGCAGGTTAATTGGTGACTCTAAATTGAATGTGAGTGTGAATGGTTGTCTGTGTCTATGTGTCAGCCCTGTGATAGTCTGGTGACCTGTCCAGGGTGAACCCGACCTGTCGTCCAATGTCAGCTAGGATAGGCTCCACCTCCAAAAGGAAATGAATGTTGTTAAAGTGCTATTACATTTGGTATAGAGCACATTCTGACTTGTTTAGGACTCAAAGCTCAAAGTTTAGCACTTGGGACTTGAGTGTAGAGAGTTAAGACGTACTTGTGACTTCTGATAAACAGAGTTACATATGTGATTTGTAGATTCCTCAATATTGATTGAGGCCAAAGGTCCGGTTCTTTCTTAAAGAAGGAATACTTACCAGTGCAAAATGTTATGAGGTTAGGGTCAGTGAAGGTTACTGTATGTGATTTAGAGTAATTGTAGCTTACACAACTAGCCATTAGAAACTGTTGTGAATATAGCTGTCAGCCATTTTTTGAATTGACTGCCTCCTGTGGTTAAAATGCCTTTCATGATGTTTTATGGTACTGATCCACATTTTAGATTCCATGTAATATCAGATGTTATTTTTCAGCAAGGCTCATTACTGAGTACTGTATGGGGAGAAAATTATAGTGGAGTTCTATTTAAAGTACCACTTCAGTGCCACCTTGTTATTTATTTTACTTTGAGTGTTATATCACAATATAGAAAAGCACTTAAAGCTTTTCATAAATACCTCAAGCCAAACTACTCTCCTATTCAGTGTTTGCTAAAGGTCAAGCAAATAAAATATTTGATTCTGCAGTAGATATACTTCTACACTAACTCATTCTGACCTGGGATTTGTTAACAAGTCTTTTGTCTGCCTGGTTCGAGCGCAGTGATCAAGGTGACGATCTCGGCGTGCCGAACAATGGGTGCGACCCAATGTCACGACATCTTGAGAGAAGCCTGCGATCCCATGAGGCTTTTACAGACGGACGGTTCCATCCAAAGCTTCACTCTGGATAATATCCTGCTCATTATAGTGAGAGTAATTCCACTTAATACATTCCTCAGGCATGCTTTCTTTCCATTATCTCAATAAATCCAATGCCTCATATTCGGCATTCAGTCAATGCCTTATTTCCTCCTTTCTTTGCAGAGGCAGGCTCTTTGCCATTAAAAGTCTTTGCCATTAACAGTAGTGTAATTTAGGGTGTAATTTAGTGGAATTGTGTGGAAGCGGCAGTGTGGAATTTGAAAGCCGACTGAATTCTTCCAGGGACTTGATGGCAACTGCGTTGTTACCTGCTGTGTAGCAGCTTTCAGAGATTTTAGATTGATTTTCTTTCTGCAGTTTTTAAGCGTGAAGCACGGATGTGACATAGATTGCCCAAATGCACCAGTATAAGTCACTCCAAAGAACGCAGTGAAATTGGTCTTTTCTACCGATGATAACAATGAAGAGACTCCTTATATTCAGAGTAATCACAGTAGAGGGTAAAGACAAGTCAGATGGAGACCAATGTCATTTCAAACGAAACACAAAGTCTCATCTTTGTACCTGAATTCAAAGGTTAAAAGTTTACCATTACGATTATGTGCCACACAAAGTGGTATCAAAATCCTCTTCATAAACAGCTTACAGTTAGGATTAGAGAATTGTCATACATTAAAGAGCTGTAGATAATATCAGAAGCTGCAAAAAATAAAGCAGCAGAAGGATCACAGTTGGTGGCAGTGTTTGTTTTGCAGATGAAAATGATTATGAGAACTTTGGCAACAACTGCCGCACATTTACAGACAAAAATAAACTTTTTTTTTGCTTTTTATTACTCGTTACTAACTTCCTGTTTAGTAATCATTAAAATATGGCTGTAACACTGAAATAATACATTTTGTTACCAGTATTATCCTGTTGCTGAAACTGAAGATGAAGCCACATACCTGTAAAACAAAATCCAGCCTCACACATAATCCCTCATGCTTAGAAGTATTGTATTTTAGAAAACACGTCAATGGCAATAAACAGTGGCAGAGTCTTAACCAAACTATCTGTACGAGACAGCATGACAGATGTGCTGTATAGATCTAATATCTGTCTCTGCAGAGTTGTGGAACAGGCACAAGAATGTCTGAATATGACTACAATCAATTCTCACCCAGTGCAGATCAATAATACAGTATACAGAAAAGCAGCATTGAACAGCGAGAAAGAAAAACTAAGGTTCTGAAGTAAATCTGGGAGGCATCAGTAAACTTGCACGCTATGACATCACGAGTGGGTGCTGTGCATGGGGCTTTTGGAGGGTTTGCACAGATTAACAATAAGAAGTTTATGGTCCAATCAAGTGATCAGTATGAACATCAGTTACATTCGTTCAGGGGAAGAAGGAGTTCAATTTCTTAGTTCCTACACTAATGCCTGAATGTCTGAGCTTTTTTACATGGAAAAATAAAAAGTAAAGCCTTTTGTTTTTATACATCGTTTTGACAAATATAACAGTGCTGTCAATTCACTGACAATAATCAAGACTCCTCCTAGGCTGAAAAATGAAGCCTGAGCCGAAGTGCCAAAAACTGCAGTTCCTCAAATGGCCACTGGAGGCTGGCTCCAAAACAGATTCAGTCACAAAGACACTTAAGTTACAATGCCTAGCTTTTGCTGCTGTCACATTCATATGTATGTCAAATGAGTTGATAAAGGGTTAGGGTTAGGGTTGCCTACTCATCTTTCCCTGCAGATAACAAGATATAAAACCCACATATCTCCTTTTTTGTGACTGAAAAAAATGTATTCATACATATATATATATATATATACGTGTATATATATATATATATATATATATGTGTGTGTGTAATCAGACGTTGCGCTAGACTTTTTCGTTGCTGGTCATTTTGACCGACAGGGTCATAAAAATCCGGTCTATTTTTAACGGTCATTTTAATTTTCGTTTTTAAATGATAATAAAGATATTCAAAGACATTTAGTTTTCATTCGTTCGTTTTTAATAAATCCAACAAGCAAGTTATAAAGTGT
>NC_065527.1:7849619-7891392 GCF_006386435.1 Epinephelus moara
AAAATAACACAACAGCGCATAACCGAACACATTTTTCAATACCCTAATCACTTCATTACAATTTTAATTTTGTGTCACCGAGCCTACAGGCAGAACTACATGAATTAAATGGTCAGAACAATATGCCCTGTTCATTCAGTGTTTACCCAACACGCTCAATACATGGACATGCAATGACAAATTGTCATTAACTTATTACGTTATAAAAAACGATTAAAATATGGCCTTACCCATGTTTAAAATGACCTGTTGATGTGAAAAAACAAGTACTGACGGGAACAGACGAGTGGACTCGATGTTTAACCAGCACGGAGAGTGCAGGAGAAATGCGCTGCCTGTGTGGACAGTCAAGCGCCTGTGAGTATACTCGCAGAACTTCTGCAGCACTACCGCAGATGAATGACTTTTTCTCTGCAGTGTGAAAACGGCAGCCACTTAAACCACTGACTGCGCACTCCGCCGCCAAGTGGGCAGGGGTGGTAATTGCAACCGGTCAAAATGACTGACGGCCTTCAGATTTTCCGGTCATTGTGTTAAAAAAACGGTCAATGACTGAGAATATTTGGTTAACGCGACCCCTGATATATATATATATATATATATATATATATATACATATATATACACACATATATAACACGCATTTAAAAACAAATATTTCGAAATAACTATAGAACTATTAACTATAAATTGGATAGAGCTTACATTGGAAACCTTCTGTTGTTGTTGTTTTTTTTTAGCTTATTACACTGCACAGCCTGATAGGCTTCAATAATAAAATGCATTTTCAGTCCCTCTACAGCCTGTAATTCTACATATCTCTGTGTCATGATGTGGTTGAATATTATTTCTTGCCTACACAATTGAAATAACATTTTAATAGACCTAACTATCTTTAAATACGTTTGATTAAAGATATATTTGTGTAAATATTGGAGCAATATTTATGTTTAATTCTTACTAAAATTCAGGACATCTTACTTCAGTTCAACTTTCCTTTAATTAGGCCATAAAGGGATGTTTAAAAGAAGACTTCCGTTGTATGCCTCACAGAGTACATGACACAATGCACATTCTCCTCTTAATACCACTGCACTTTTGAACTAACCCTACTAGTATAGGCAAGCACACTGTGAAAGCAATGTGGGAATAGCAACCACCTGGTGTGACTTAAGCTCCATTCCTCCATCTACCTCTAATTGGAGTTCAATTACTGTACGCTTGTTAGCACTTTCAGGAGTGTTTGCTAATTGCACAAAGTTTTTCACAGGGTTTCTTTCACCAGAAGGCTTTGCTCTCTTTCCCAAGACATGGAGCTACCTTTATGTAACCATGTTGGCCACTGGCATCATATGAATGTCCTCAGTGATGCTTGTCCACCCGTCCACTTTCTCCTGGTTGATTACCTTTGACACCTTTCCAGTGGATGCTGTGAGTGGTTTTGATCTGGTGTTCACAGACAGCTGACATCTGTTTCTGGTGTTCATTTGGACTCTTGTCCGGTGTCCTTGTTGTTGTGTCAACTACTATATAATCCGCTGCTGATAACGTTGGCCCAGAATATCCCTTCTAAATTCAGCGCAGTCGGCACAGGAAAATATTGGCAGCTGGGGTAGTGCCACGAAAAGCAGTGTTTTTTACTGAGACATTTCTGCATTTCCTGCTGGGATAGTGCCACGAAAAGCAGTCATTTTTTCCTGAGACATTGCTGCATTTCCAGACAGAACAGTGCCACAAAAAGCAGTTGTTTTTTACCGAGACATTGCTGTGTTTCCAGCCATGATAGTGCCACGAAAAGCAGTTGTTTTTTACCGAGACATTGCTGCTTTTCCAGCCATGATAGTGCCACAAAAAGCAGTTGTTTTTTACCAAGGCATTGCTGCATTTCCAGCCCTGATAGTGCCATGAAAAGCGGTTATTTTTTTTACCAAGGCATTGCTGCTTTTCCAGCCATGATAGCGCCACAAAAAGTAGTCGTTTTTTTACAGAGACATTGCTGCATTTCCAGCCATGATAGTGCCATGAAAAGCAGTTTTTTTTTTTTACCAAGGCATTGCTGCATTTGCAGCCCTGACAGTGCCACAAAAAGCAGTAGTTTTTTACCGAGACATTGCTGCTTTTCCAGCCATGATAGCGCCACAAAAAGCAGTCGTTTTTTTACAGAGACATTGCTGCATTTCCAGCCATGGTAGTGCCACGAAAAGCTTTTTTTTTTAATTTATTTTAACCGAGACATTGCTGCATTTCCATCTGGGATAGTGCCATGAAAAGTGTTTGTTGGTGATTGTGGCACCAAAACTTTTTTTTTTAAGCCCAAACATAGTCTTTTCCCAACCATAACTGTTTATTGTGCACAATCCTAACAACAGCATTGTTAATATGTAAAGTTTCAATGTATCTGCTGCATAAAAAGGTAAAGTTAATGAAACTTATCCATGGTTTGCAGACTGTGCCAACATTTTTGCTGCAGGTTGGGTTAAATTGTGTAGAACGGCCCTTACCATTCGTCGTCAATATTGTCAGTGGTGCTTAGATTCAAAGGTTCCCAGTGGAGCTTTCTTGTAAACAATCAAAAGTCATGTTTACAGCTGAAATGAGTGAAAACAACTGAAGGAGTTTGTGTTGTGTTGTGTTGCTTTTGCAAAACATAATGGGGAGCCACTCTTAAACATTTCTTCATGCTGCTAATGGTCAAACACTCCACAGGGTACTGTGAGATACCGTACATATATCTGTGTGAGTGGGCCATGCACTGTGGCCCTTATGCTGCGGATGTTACTGATGTAATGACACTTGAGTTGGTTCCATCGGCTGATAGGGACTGCGGTTGATGGCTCTAAACAAGCTAGTAGGGGAAAAATAAGAATCTTCAAGTTGAAATATCAAAATAGCATATGTTAAATTTGAAAACAAACAGAAAGTGACATACTGTATCTTGTTCTGCAAGCTCACTCAGCCTGATGTGCTCTATCTGTTACTACAAGCACAAGAACCAAAGTGCCTCCGTCTCTCCTTCACTCCTTTTCCCAACATGCAGTTTGACGCTGTAGTGACAATCTGTTAGAGAGGCTGAGAACACACTAAAGCTTTTTCTCACTGAGGATTTCCCCACAGTCTTCCCTTGCAGCTTGTACTGTATTTCAGATTCATACACATCTTTACTGTCTCTCCGTGTATTTCATATTTTACATTCCCACTCCACATTGTTAGCAAACTATAGCAGGCACTACTGTCACTGTTTTGTGCTCTTGTACACTGTAATGAAATCTGAAACAAATCGTGTTTTACTTACACCATGAAAATCTCTCTGGAAACAACCTGAGCTGTCCTGTGAAGCCTGAAGATGTACCCGGCTAACAGCTCTGCAGTTGGATTAAATTATTACATCCCTCCTCTACATTTTCAATATGTTCAGTCCATTGCAAATAGAGTGTACATGAGTAAGGCTATGTAAGTTTCCACAGGGATGACATGCTACAGCAGGTGGATTAAAGCACATGTCGAGAAATAAAAACAGCAGCAGCAGCAGCAGAAAAAGACTGTAAACTTATAAAAGACATTAATTACAGGGCAGAATAGTGCCACAGCTTCATTAAACAATGGTATAATGCCTCAGCAGACAGCGATTAAAATGACCATTAATGCAAACTAATACCACTATATCTCTCTTCTGTCAGAGCCCATTAGACGCCCAATGAAGAAGCGTGTTTTAGCTCATTTGGATCAATCTCTGAGTGAGTTAATACTAAAGAATCCCAGTCCATTTTGCACTAAAAACCTCTCCAAACACAACATTAAAGGTCATTTTTCTCTACAGGTTTAAGTTTATGTCGTACTCTGACGATGAGTGGTGGAGACTGTGACATTACACTGTCATTACAATGAGTTAAAGCTCATTTGGTTGGAAGAGCTGATATAAGCTGAAAAAAGTTGCACTCCACAGATTTATTGTTAATAGATTAGCTAAGGGCTGTGTCTTTTATTCATCCTAATAAATCCTAAAATGTTTAACAACGGGTTTAATTTCTTTATTGCTAGTTTTGTTAGACGTAGCTCTGTGGATTCAAAGCGATATACAATTGCTAAGTGGAATGAGTTATTTCAGGTGCACAGAGTTATAGAAGTTAAACATGCCTTGCATACACAGTGTCGTTGTGGCACTTTGAAAACTTGGACATGCACAAAACTGTCCAGGTTGAATCATCTGAAGATCTGTGTTGAAAATATTTAGTTCTTTTCTTAGAAGAAAAGGTTAAAAGACAGGTTAAGGACCTTTACTGCCAACACATTCTCACTCTGACCTTGCCACAAATCAGCGTTTGGTCATGGACTTTCCACGTCGACATAAGATGTGCAAGGTTCCCTGGGTGCGTCGGTTGTTGACATTCTGGGACACCGTGTCAACTTCAGCCTGTTACATGCATCTTCTGTTTTAAAAATACACTTCCGTTTTCACAGGAAATGTTCAGTTTGCATACAGTCTCTTTCAAAATAAAAGCTATACATTGTCACACCACAAATTGACGTTTTTTTTTTTTCTTCAACCACAAACATGTAGTTACGTTGAGCCAACACATGCATGTGGTTGGGTTTGGTAAAAAAGAGCAGGATTTAGCTTTACAGTCTCACTGGACGCAAACACCAGCCTCCCAGGTGAAAGTCAGTGATTGTTGGACCTGTCCACCACCTCTCCCACCTGCCCCCCTTATGCTTATACTGTATTTTTATAGTTGCGTTGTTGAAGGTACCTATGTTGTCATGTTTTTTTTGCCATATTTTACACAACCCTAATTCTAAAAAATAGTTGGGACACAGTGTAAAATTGTAAATTAAAAGAGAATGCAATGATTTGTGAATCTTTACTGACTTATATTCAGTTGAACACAGTACGGAAACAAGATATGTAATGTTCAGACTGATAAACGTAGTTGTTTATTGTAAATATACACTCATTCTGAATTTGATGCCTGCAACAAGCTCCAAAGAAGTTGGAACAGGGGCAACAAAAGACACCTGCTTGGAAAATTCCACAGGTAAACAGTTTAATTGAATGCAAGGAATTTATGTATTTCAATAATATCATGAAAAGATTTAAATAATCCCGAGAAATCTGCATGTCAAGCGCATATTGACTGCCTGTGACCTTTGACTCCTCAGGCTGCATTGCATTTATAACTGGCATGACTGTATACTGTCAGTAAACACAGTTCATCGTTGCATCTACTAATGCAAGTTAAAACTCTACCATGCAAAGTGAAAGCCAGTTATCATCAACATCCAGAAACGCCGCCGACTTCTCTGAGCCCGAGCTCATCTGAGATGGACTGATGCAAAGTGGGAAAGTGTGCTGTGGTCTTTCAAATCCACATTTTAAATAGTTTGGGGAAATCATGGACATTGTGACCTCCAGGCTAAAGAGGAAATGGACACCAGCACAAAGTTCAAAGCCATCTGTGATGGTATGAGGGGTGGGGGTTTGACCATGGCATCATGGTTAACTTGCACATCTGTGAAGGCACCATGAATGCTAAAAGGTGCATACAGGTTTTAACAGTGTATGCCACCACCCAGACGACTTATTTTTCAGTGAAGTCCCTGCTTATCCTGCAAGACAACGCCAAGACACATTCTGTACGTGTTCCAACCGCGTAGCTTTGTAGTAAAAGTGTGTGGGAAGTAGACTGACCTGCCTGCAGTCCAGATGTGTCTCCCACTGATAATTGTGAAGTGCGACATATGACTAGGGAGACTGTGGACTGTTGAACAACTAAAATGGTATTTTAAATAAGAGTGGGAAAGAATTTTACTTTTATAACTTAAACAATTAGTGTCCTCACTTCCCAAACACTTACTGAGTGTTGTTAAAAGAAAAGATGGGTTGTAGTTGGCTTAGTGGGGAGAGCAGGCGCCCCATGTACAAAGGCTCTGTCCTTGCTGCAGCGGCCCGGGTTTGATTCCAACCTGCGGCCCTTTGCTGCGTGTCGTCCCTTCTCTCTCTCCGCCCTTCACACTACACTATCCTATCCATCAAAGGCAAAAATGCCCAAAAATAAACCTTGAAAAAAGAGAAAAGATGATGTCACACATTGGTAAACATGCCCGTCTCAATTTTTTTGGAACATGTTGCAGGCATCAAATATAGAATGAGTGAGTGTATTTTTCCAAAACATGAAAAATAAAATAAAGTTTATAAGTTTAGAAATTAACTACCTTGTCTCTGTTTTGTATTCAATTTAATATAGGAAAAAAATAAATGCAAATTATTGCATTCTGTTATTAAGTTTTTCAAGGCGCACAACTTTATTTTGGAATCAAGCTTGTATTTTTAATTTAAATGTAAAGCACTTTTAGTATAATGAATGTGCTGTGTAAATTAAATCGCCATTGTCATTTTGTTCCGGAGCGTCTCCTGAATTACTGCACCTGGTGGATGACAGAATAGCTTGTCTGTGACCATTAACGGTCTCGTATTTAAACATGTGGGTAACCTTATAAAACCATTGCAGCTGCAGCTAAACTCCTTGGTTAGGTGTAGAAATGAGATCGCAGTTTGGCTTAAAATAAGTATGTTCGGGACTAAGTTAATGTAACGTGAAGTTTCTTAACTGACACATGACATGCATCACATGACATAAGTTGACACACTTAAATTGTTAAAATAGATTTAAAATAGTTTAGATTAAAATAAATTTTTTGTTTTACATGGGACACGAACAGCAGTCTCCTGGATGAAAGCCCTGTGTTTGTTTAAGCCATCCACCTCCCCTCCCCTCCCTCCCTCCCACTCTGAGCAGACTTTCTCACTTTTTACACCACATCACCTGACTTCTCTGTTCCTGTAATAAGTAAAACAGCCACTAGAGGTCGCCTCTTAACAAAAACCATAAATATGGGTCATAATTTCGGCTAAAAACAACCTTTGGGCTCGTATTTTGCAGTAGGAAAATCTCATAATTTCATTTTATGGCCACTAAGCAGCAGCAGAACAAGCTGTAAACACAACACTGATATATTATCACCCTTTAATGTTGATGTGGCTCATGTGTTACCAAACAGTTGCCCATTTACAAACAGACAGACAGAGAGTGATCAATATTCACTCTCCTTGTATCTCTGTTTTGGTCTCCACCAACTCCTGAGGAAAATACCTGGCTCTTTGGCTGCTAAATGCTCCACTACATTCACCAGCTCGTCTCTGACTGTGTCCCTCTGCTGTTTGGTGCTGTGCAGGTAATGTACAGTTTACAGTACAGTGAGTTTTGCAGAGCTTTTCCATGGTAAACAGCTGTCAGGCTGCAGAGTTGTGTGATAATTCTCTGCGGGTTTGTGACCCATTGTTGACATGGAAGTATTGATGAGTGCAGCTTCAGGGTGATGTTGTGTACGACTAACAGCAAGTAAAAGATTCTGCATCAACTATGCTTTATACCAAAAAATGAATAAAATAAAATAAAAATATTAAATAAAAAAACAAACTCAAGGACCTCTTCCTTAACTGATGGAGTTTGCTCAGTGTTGCTGCATTGTTTTGTTGCTATCGGAGCAACAAAGTAATTTATGTTTCCAGCAGGGTCTCTTAATCCTGCTATCCCCTTACAACACAAATTAGAGCTAAAACAATGACTAACTTAATCCATCGGCTGATAGACAGAACATTTTAGGCTTTTTTTTAATAATGGATGAATTATTTATGTCATTTTTAAGACAAATGCCAAACAATGCCTGGTTCCGACCAATGCAACGTGAGGATTTGCTGCTTATCTTTGTCTTAAGTGATAATAAAGTGACTATTTTGGAGATTTAGACTGTTGGTCAGACAAAACAAACAATCTGGGGATGTTTTTTTCTGGCAGGAAAATGCAAGTAAAATGACTTTTCATAAGCAGAATAATTTATCAGAGGAACATTGATTGATTAGCTGCAGCCCTAAACATAATATAACCAAGTTTGATACTTCCCCATCCTGGACTGTGTGTTTTGGTTTTGAAGTTTGCAGTGCCCCATCAGAGTGCTGTTTCTTTGCAACAGGGGAGATAAGAAGCCTCAGCGCTGACGATAAAAGCTGGAATCTGTGGATTTGTGGAAAAACACAGTCCAGTTCAATTCAATATTGTCACTGCCCGATAGAAGATATTGCCAACAGTTGCCAGGTCGTGCTCCACAAGAGATGGCAGTGTTAACATATTTTGAGTAAGACGTCTCACACACAGCATCAAACACGATTAATATACATTTGATGAATTCCCTGTGGGATTAGCACTGTTGCCCGTTCATTATTACAAGAATCAGCGTGTTAAAGAGGGAGACTGCTGGTGATATTTTGCCTCAGGGTGATTCTTCTCATGCTTCCTTTTGATTATAATTGTGTATGGAGCTAAGAATATATGCCTTTCTTTCTTTTGTAGCCTTGACAGGGACTTGGCTGGCCTTATAGCTGTGGAGACATCACGCTTCAGACTGCCAGCCCATTGTAAATATGACAGGCTGTCAGAGATATGCAGCAGTTTTTTTGTTCGATTAATTGGATTTGCTGTCTGAGTGTGCAGGGACAAGGCGACAGAGGAAAGCTAATACCAGACAAACATACTTAGACAGGTCACTGCATGCTGTGTATATTAAGTATAGTCATATTGAGGACACGTATATTTCATGTCCATGATCTTGTATGTTCTACACTGCAAATAGGGTTGCAAATTAAGCAAGTTGTAAATTAAACCAACAGAAAAAACTTGTTTCCCGGCACATACATCTTGTTATCCTAGTTTCTTCTCGCCTCCCAGGGTTGTGGGCTCACCAGTCAATCAATTTTGTTGCATAGCAGAGTATTTACAGTTCATTAATGAGGCAGCAGGGGACGAGAATGCCGGGACAGAGAGCTCTGGGGACAAAGCAGACATTTGAAGGAGAACAAGAGGAGTGACAGAGTTACAAAGTGTACATCTGAGAGAGCTCGTGTTTGGGAGGCGGATAGGGGTGGAAGGCTGAACTGAGAAAAGCAAAAAGCTTCATTCTCTAGCTTTAGCAGTGTCTTCATTATACGTGTGTCTGGGAGGAGACAGGCGGCGAACAGCACAGGACACATGCTTTACTGTGCTGACCCTTGATAATCAGCACTGCTAAGCCTCAGTGTGACCATACTTAACATTCGATTCCCAGATTTTCTTCTCAGCTATGACATCCTCTTAAATGACTTTCATATTTGTTTTCCATAGGCAGCAAAAGCTTGAAATGGTTTGCTCAGGAAATGAGTTGCGTTTATAGAAAGTAGTTTGGTTTTCTGTCTGAGTCTTAGCAGTGCTTTGGCCTCCCAGTAGGGAGGAAGCACATGGCGCCTGAAAAGAAATAGCATTTCAGTGCATCCTCTGCAGTCGATAAGGAGTTGTCATCTTGCCCCACCTAACAAAAGCCAAGCCTGTCAGAACCAATATGAGTCCTCATCGATTTAAATACCCCCCCTGTTTTCAGCTGAGCCAACAGCAGGGGGGATTAGGAGCATAGTTTCGGCTATCGGAGCGATGGATCTGGACACCCCATCAGTTATTCAGGAGTAATTTGATTTAGTGGCTGACAAGCAGGCCGTATTGAGTCCAGGGAGGAGGAGTGGGTGAGGGGCAGTGGCAGGTGTGGTGGTGGCGTGAGGAGTCATAACAGATTAATAATTGTAATTGACAAGTGGCCAGCGCAGGGAGCCGGGCCGGGCCCCTTGTGCTTGATGGATGTCATTTATCAGCACAATAATCGAGGGGCCTTGGCTGGTTGGAGTTGGCTGAGGCGAGGTGAGGCAAGTTGGGGGCCCCGCATCTCTTTTTATTTGAGGTCTTCTGTCAAAGTGCAAGCGGAGGTCTATCAGAGATCAAACTGCTTCTGAGCTAACATCTATCAGGAGGCTGTGGCTGCAGACATCCCTTGGCTAGTCAGTCAATGCAGGAGCTGTCCATCTATCTCCCTTTGTTCCCAAGGTGTTAAAGCCATCTCTCACACACTGTGGTTTTCTACTTGCGAGGACATGCAGAAGAAAAGCTTTTGTCTCAGTGGATGTTCTGATGAAGACCCAGACACAGAACACGTAATAAACTAGAAGGTATTTGTTCAGAGACGTCTGCAAATACCTTAGTAACCATAGTAACCATCTTACCAAGACAAATGTATTATCACCCATGTGGATGCTGGTTTACACCACTGACAGACAGCCTGTTGTTGTAACATGAGGTGACAGATCCAGCCAACATGTCTGCTATTGCCCATTATGGGCAGGATATGGGCTGAGGTCTGGGTTCACTGGCGGTGGTTGGTCCCATATTTTTGGCCCTAATTTGACTGTGTTTGTGCTGCACACTGTCGAGCCCCCGTATGGACCCTCCATAGGCCATGATAAATTGTGTTTATCTGACCGCTACATTCTGCATTGGTGGTACTGTGTGGGTGTCTGGGGAAGTCTACACAGTGTTGCTGACAGTAAGGCAGCAGAGGCCCAGTGCTTGCTGGGAAACCACAAAAACCAACTGGTTAGAAAGTCAAACTATAAATGACATGCATATATAACTCACTTGCACTGGCTAAGATGCTTTTGACGAAACATAATGCTGCCGGGATGAACAAAATGAAGATGAGGTTGGTTGAGTCACAGTAATGCACTGTCGGATCATTTAAGCACAAGTGAGATCAGTGATAATAGGCCACTAGGAATGTCTAAGATATTGAGATTGAAATTTCATACTCGACCTTGAAGACCTTATTCAAACAGTCTGACCACAAGGCCAATACTGTAGCTGTTCTGGATTTTTAAATCATATCACATGGTTTTCCTCAGTAGATGGAGTTGCCCAGCTATTATGGAAATTCGAACGTTCAAATTTCCACTTTTTGTATGCATCTTAAGCACTTCTCATCTTTGTTGGCCTAAAAAATAGAAACTCAAATGATCAAAAGCTCCATAAAAGCCTCTGAGTGGACTGTCTGGTGAGATCATTTTAGTTACAAAAATGTAACCTGGCTGTAACTAGCTACATTTGTTATAATTCATTTTCAAAATAAATAAATGTACAGGCCATTTATTAAGGAGAGAAAATATTCAAATCCCTGCTTGTGGGCTTGCAGTTGCATGTAACCAGCAGAACCCAGGGAAAAAGACAGAACAAGCAAATGTTACTATTCCCCTTTTTTGACAGACATGGGCTGGCTTGGCTTGGTTTGGGTCATCAGCCCAGCACAGCAGGGGTTCGCATTTCCATTACAACAGGGCTACCTTCTTGAAGGTGTGTCTGAGGTCCCGTTTATCGTTTATACAACGATTTCAACTGAAAATGGTAAACTTTAGTTGCATTTTGGCCAATAGTTTACAGGACAGCGGCATTTTGGGTGCCTGAAAACGCAAAATTTTGAAAATGGGTTCCAGAGTGCAATTTTTTTGAAATGTCACCGTCTCCGTTGTCATGTAAATTTGCAATATGCAGTTCCACTGAAAACGGAGACTTTTTACACATGCGCATTACGCTTCCAGTCACTAGGCACGCGCAAGAAAGTCGACCATCAGAACAACAATGGCGGACTCCCGAGGTCTGCTTGTGCTGCTCACCCTATTGAATTTATCAACGCTTCCCCATCATAGTGTAGATTTACTGTAGCAACTCCACCTCGTCGTCCGTCCAGACAAATGTTCATGCGGTTGCCATTTTGTTTGTTTATACATCGCCGCTCTGTAGAAGGAAGCGTAAGCGTCACACCGCCAACTACTGGCCTGGCATGTATACTGCAGCGTTTTTGGTCATTTCTGTGGATCCGTGTGCACGGCGATTGTTATCAAAACGTTGTCGTCTAAACGCGGAACTTTTTTCAAAATGAAAATGAGAAACCATTCTGATTTCAGTGGATCGTTTTCGTGTAAACATGGCCTTAAACTGATGACGGCTTGTCTGAAGTGATGACGTTTTAAAGCAGAGTGCTGATCCACGGCTTTAGTCCCCTGTTATTTTTGCTGCATGAGTTTTTCGATCACACAGCAGGGCAGGTAAAAGAAGTTTACCTGTTGGAGGTGAGCTGTTTGCAGAGGTGCAGGAAGAGCCTGTTGTCTGCAGCTCTTCATCAACATCTCACTGTGGCTGTTTCTACTTTCAGTTTCCTCCCTGCCGTATTATTAGACTTGTCTTTCATTCCCTATAGATTGTTCACAATAAAATTCCCAAGTTATTTTGTTCTGTAAAAACTTTTATAGTAAAGCAGCAAAATAAGGAAGTGTGAAGTTTTCAGCAGCAACTTCACATAACTTCTAATACAGCTGATAGCGAACATGAAGCAGTAAAATAAAGCAGATATGTAAAGTAAAAACAGGACGCAGGAGAGAAACTAAGCTCCAAACCACAGAGATTCAGTTAGAAGCTACAGACGTACTGAGTGCTGAACACAGAGACTTTTAAAAACATCTTTCTCTCTGGTCTCCTGTAGACAGAGATGAGAAGAGTCTTTCAACACACGATTGTTTCAGGCGGACAAGCGGGATCTTCGGAACTTTGCTGCGGTCGGCAAGATGTCACCGCTATCCGCTTGAGGGCGGGCAGCCTTGCGTTTGGACCTACTCCGGGAAAGGTCCATATCTGGTGCAGCTCGGTTTGCCATGGGGCGTCTTAACTGATAATGGAATTGGCGCATTATGACTTGACTCAGCACGGCCAAAAGTGACAGTGGAAAAGTCCCATTAGAGGGTTGTTTAAAACATGTCAAGTTTGAACAGGTCATGGAATTACTTCATTGAAAGCTGTTTTTTGTCAAAGAGTCATGAGTGCATGTCATGGCATTATGCATTTTACAATGAAACTGTAGTTTGGAACTTTTATAAAAATAACTTGTCATAACCGTCACTATATTCACACTGAAGTACATGAGACAGATATTCTGTAAAATAATAAAAAATCTTGTCCCTTCTCAGTGCTTGTAATGGCGTTTGCCATTTCCTACTTTGCCTCTCTCCACTGGAGTTACCTATCTGACTGTCACCACTCCCTCCCTGTCTTTCATTTGGCACTGCAGCTGCATGAAGGGGCGGAGCTGTCCTCCCTCTCTGTCCTCCACATCCTCCTCCTTGTCATCATCCTCCTGAATAGTACGATCTGACCTGCTGAATGCGAGCTGTCTGAGTCATAAAAAGAGTCTGTGCGCCCTGTTCCTCTGTCTTATTGCAGCTGTGTCTCGCCGCCACATTTTCTTCAGTGATTCTTGGTCAAAGGCTCTGACGGATGCGGAAAACGCAGAAAATCGAACCTGTTCTGACAGCTTTAATGACAGACGAAAGTTTGGTGCAAATGTGATTGACACAACGTGAAGTCGTATTTATTTTTAGATGTGCAACAATTTCAGACGAAAAATTGGACTCAGTGTGCAAAGACCTTTAAGCTGTAAGATAATAAAGTTTGAGACTAGCTAATGTCCATGTGCTACGTTAATTGAGGGCTAGAGCTTAGATTTTCTGCCTGAGCCCAAACCCGACCCGACCGTAATTTCCCACCACTATCCTCGGGCTCTGGTGGGTCGGGCTCGTCATAATAGACCTAGGGTATGGAACCAACTACATGACGGTGGCACTGGCCGCGCACATGTGAGTTGTCAATGGTGACAGTGTGTGTGTCGGCTTCATCGAGTGTACCAAGTGCAGCATGATGCTGGTATATGGCAGCAAAAAGACGGGGACCTCACACTCAAGAAGCACATGACTAAGGCTTGCCGAGGACAGAAAGACGAGAGTCAGCCTTCAATGTCCACGTTCGTATCCTTAAAAAGATGTCGGGTTTAAACTGGGCTCGGGCTCGTAATTACAGTTAAAGGGACGGGCCGGGCTCGGACAGAACATGCACGGGCGAGCTGGATTTTTTGGGCCCGATCTAAGCTCTAAAGAGGGCTGACTACACAGTTAACAACAAGCTTAGAACACATACGCTGATAAAAGCACAAAACTTATCGGTAACATTCATTACATCTGATCTGATCCCACAAACGGGCTTTTCTGTCTTTGCTGTGTAGCTTTTACTGACATATCATATAGCTTGGGAAAGACAGTAAAAGAGCGGCAATGACGTCACCAGTGCTTTTCTAAAGAATTCAGAGATTTTATACAGGAAGCACTTGAAGCGACCTCGCAAAACAGTTCGAGCACTCTGAAACAAGACTCTTTTCTCTAGGCCACATGCAGCTACATACACTCTTTGCTCATTGGGATCGATGGGGGAAAAAAAGGCAATGCACTCAGAAAAAAACACTGTTGACACTCAGCCTTGGAGACTCGTCATTTATGATTGGTTTTCCTTCAGCTGCGGTAGATTCAATCACATGCCACTAGAAGGAGCAGGAGGAACATGAGAGACTATCTGTAATACTGTGTGGATAAAGTGACACTGTCAGCAAATACGACAAAACGTTATTTTTTATAAAAGTTAACAACTGGAGCTTAAAACACACATCACTGGTGTTAACCTTCTCTGTCTGCGGAATCATTCACAACTTGGCGTTGATGTTCCTGTAAGTAAATGGCTGAACTAATCCACCAGAAACTTTGAATATTGTTCACCCTTGTCATATTTAAACATAAACTCAATTCCGATATTAACCCGAAATTTAATCATAACCCTAAGCCCTGTAAAAGTATTTCTTTATCTTCCCACCCAGTTGAGATGTTGGTCCTCGGAAGAATAGAAGTACAGGACGCACACACGCCCTGACACAGGCAGAGCTGAACAAAATGACAGCTTAGTAGAAAAAGTGATGAAAACCCTAATACAGACGGAAGCGGAGAAAATCTGCTAAGATATGGGCTTAGGTGGGATGAAGAATGCTGGAAATGAGAGCAGGCATTACACAAGCGTGAGCTGATGGAGATGAAAATGTATCGATCGGTTTGCCTGTTGACCAGATTAAATCTAGGGGTTGTGCATCGAAATTATTAAAAGAGTCTGTACTTGTTTCACATGAGCATAAAATCAATAACCATTTCAGGCAGGAGCTGTTAACATATCCTTTCTTTTGAAGCCACAACTCCCCTGGAGAATTTCTTTAATGCCTTATTGTTGGTTCTCTTTCAGTTGGAGTGTTTTTCCAGGCTTTGATGCATCAAAACAGAGATCTCTCGCCCCGATCATATCAAAGGTGTATTTGTACTGTTAGTATTCTAGACATTTTGATTTGGTTCTGAGAGACTTTGATTTAACAACATGATTTGAATGTAATAAAAACAGGAATGAGTCATATTGCACTTTTCATGTCAAGATTAACATTCAAAAGCAACATTAATAAGACAACAAAGAGAATGTGTAACAGGGCGTCGTCAAGACTTGCAAGAATCTTTTAAGTAGGTGCTTAAGTAAAGCTTTACACAAGGACGGACAGGCAGACATACAGACACATTTAATAGTGTACAGTCAGTGAGAGTGCCTGTGTCTACTTTATTAGGGCACATCTGGCAGTAGTAGTAGGAGGTATTATCCTTGTGTGCCTCCAGAGCATCTTCAATTCAGGCCGGGGTTCATGAAGGGGTTGGAAATGTTCTGTTCATACGCACTGGTGCGATAATGTCACTCAGCTCCTGCAGAGTTTTTGGCAGCACATTGAAGCGGCAAACATCTTTTCCACAAAAGAATCTGTGATGGTGAAGTCTGTCCTGTTCCTGGAATAAATCTGACGTAATGAAGCACCATCCTGCTGGAAACATCATCTGACAAAGGCTAGACTGTAGCCTGGAAGGGATCCTGCTAGTCAGTGACAACGTGAAGATACACTGTGGTTTTAACAGTGTACATTGGCTTTATGGGGCTGAGAGAGATTTTTAAAGTGGGGTTGTATAAGATCCACAGTCGGTGTATTACCTACAGTAGATAGTGGTCGGCAAGCCCCCAGTTTGGATAAGCAGACAGGAATACCAACCACGGAAGCAAAGCAATGTGCTGCTGTCGACAGGGGCAGCACCAAAACACATTTAGCCACCTGAAAAAAACAATACAAGTTACCTTGCCATCAGATAGCCCTTTCCAGTGGGGAGCTGAAGCCATCATATCCATTTATGCTCTTTTAAACCAGACTCCACTGACAAAAACAGAAGTTTTACCTTGTAAAACACAGGAGTAGCTTGTCTATTGCTGCCTTGATTTGTTTGTTTGTTTGTTTGTGTTATTGTGTGACTTAGGTGAGTCTGAACTAACCCTTTAAACACAAAAGACACACAGTAACACAAACAAACCAGGCGGATGATAGAAGAGCAACTCTTTTGTTCTGCAAAGTACAGTTACTGTTTTTGTCAAAGGAATCTGGCGGCTTTGAAGAGAGCATAGATGGACGGCATCAGTTCCCAGTTGGAAAAGCTCTCTGAAGGCAACATAATGTAAATATATTGTTCACTGAAACTGATACTGACTTTTTCAGGTGGCTAAGGCCTTGTTCACACGTAGAGTATATAGGTACCCAGTCAACATTTGTATGTGGGCTCCATGTGGGTAGTAAATGAGCTTCAAGAAAGGGCCCTATATGGGGTCGACCTTGGGTTCCATAAAGGCCCCATGCCAATTGCCCACATGGGTGGCTTTACCCAAGTGGGCCCCACATGGATTATGCTAGGGCACCAAGTGGATATGGGCCCAAAGTGGGCATCTTATCTTGGGCCCACTTCAGTAAAACTACCCATGTGGGCAACAGAGCTCGTAAGTTGCGTGTTTCCGGTACATGGGACCTTAAAAATCGATTTCTCATAATGTATTCCAATGGCTAGATGAAAATTATTTTTTTGAATTGTGCCATGAATTTCATATATGTTGTTTGTGAATTTTTTTGTGCAAAGAAGGCTACAATTTAGCGGAAAGAAGTTTGATACTGTTAGGTTTTTTTTGTGAGAGCGCTTTGTGGACTACAGCTCTTCGCTGCTCTCGACGCGTATGATATACGTCACCACTCGCACTTGGAACATGGCTGTGTCTCTGGTACACTTCACCACCTCGAAAGACAATCGAAAGAAAGAACAGCCGTTCTTGTTGGAATGGTGACATTCGGGTACGAAACACACCGGCATCTTGATCAGATGCCTCCGTAGATCGTGGCAGAAGACGCAGCAGCAGCACTGTGAGTTGAGAAGTGGAGGGAAAGTGTGATGACGTGACGTCACATAGGCCTTTAACAGCCTTTAACTGAAGAATCATACAGTAAACTGTATACTGAGGTCCGATGGGGGTCTACCGGAAGGGGAGTGACTTACGAGCTCTATTGGCATGGGGCCTTTATGGAACCCTTGGACAATCCCATGTAGGGCCCGTTTTTCAGCTCATTTACTATCGACTTGGGCCCCATGTACAAATGTTGGCTGGGTATATTGAAAATCTTGCTTTTTCTTTGCATTTTGGCCTTTTGTATACTGAAAATTGATCTTTTGTAAAACTCTTGCTCCAACCTCGCCAACAGGACTTTTTACATGTTTATACATACATGTACAGTTACTCTTCTCCACTTTATTAAAGAGCAGAGGCGTCAGAATGCACTACGGAGGTCACTGCTACAGGTGGCCTTCAGGTAATAGCTTTTTTTTTTTCAGACTTCTTATTTGCCAACTTCTTCCTTTTCTTTTTTGCATGATTGGTCAGTATGGCTTTAGGGTCATGGTTGTATCCGCGCTTGTTGGTTTGGCATTCTTTTGACAATGCTTCAGTTGTGTTTTGCATTTTTATTTGGACCGAGATGTTTTTATATCACTGCTTGTGTGGACAGGAACTTTTTTGAGAACGAAGAAGGGGAAAAGCCCATTTTCAGAAATACTGGTGTCCATGAGGACTGGGCCGAGAATACATTTTGGTGCCAGCCCTGTCCACAGCAGTACATTATTTTGTTTTAAAGAGGCGACAGATAGGACTCGTTTTTTTTTTTAGCTTGGCACCACCTAGCGTCAGCGGTGTTGCTGGCACTGTCGCAAAGACCAAATTGACCGTGGGGATCAGAGATAATCAATAAAATGTAGGCTGTAAAGCCACCAGTATACCTCTATGTATATGTAGAATGAGAAGGTGTGTGGACACTCTACTAAATACATGAGTAAAGAGACCGAGCAACAATTATCAGATTTATCTGAAGAAAAAACAAATAGCAATGCAAATAATTATAACGGAATGCACAGTACCAGTACAAACAACTCACAGTAAATTATATCAGTATGTACAGTATCAGTACAAACAACAGTAGACACGTAAGGGATAATGTATAGTGAGCCGGTGACTGTTGAAAAATAACTCCCGACAGGGGAATGGAACCCCGACGCGCAGCGGAGTTATTTTTCAACTATCACTGGCTCACTATACATTATCCCGCTTAGAACATGGCTTACTACTAAAACATTCAAATGTTACAACTGGCATCAGTATTATTAAACTGCTGGCAGAGTGTATTGACAGAGGAGAGGCGTTCACTAGACAAACTGCGGCCGTTTTCTGGAGCAGAGGAGAGGATTTTACTCCACTTCTCCCGGTCGGAGATGCTGGGTGCCCAGTAGCTGCGAAGGCTGCCCTCACATTTATGGCCAGTGACCGACATGATCTCCCTGCTCTCCAGCCCAGCTTGGGAGAGCTGTGTGGACTAACGTTAGCTGATTTTGATGCTCCTCAGTCTAAGGCCGTTGCAGTGAAAAGTCCAGTGTTCACTTAGCTGGTCGTAACTTAGCTGGGCGATGTCCGTCGATAGCTGCCTCTGTGAGAAGAGAACAAAAGGAAGGGAGGGGGGTATCACTGTCCGAGGGCTGCCATAGAATGGCAACGAGGATGTCAGCCGACCAACACTCGCTACCCGGTCCCTGGTTGCGGCGATTTGCGATGCTGGCCAGCTAGGAATTAACTAGCAACCACTACAGTACAGTCCTCTCTCGTCTAGCTAACATTTAGCCATGTTACTTACTGATCCATTAGAAGGAAAGCTAGCTGGACATGGGTTTTGAAGCGTCTTTGGTCACGGAGCTACCTCCATCTCTTGAACGCCTGACTGAGGTTTACTCTTGTTTTTCCTCTTCTTTTATCACTCTCCTTTTTGCTCTTCTTTGCCTCCTCAGACAGAGGAGCTCGTTTTCTTTCACTAGGCCGTTTTTCACTTGTTTCCAAACTTTGTCCGTCTACCATTGTGCTCGTGGCTCAACTATCTCATGCCCAACTCCTCATAAGGACCAGCTCCAGTCCCTGATTGGCTGACCGACCAGTTTCGCAATACATGACGTGTTTACTGCCGTAAAGCAGATTTTTTCCGCGAAATTTCGCCCCCAGTGGCAGAAGCTTATTACAAAGATTGCAAAGCCACTAAGTAACCTATGTAAACGTTTATAGTCTGATTTTACCGTGGCCATAGTCTCGCTCACCAGACCTTTCTCAAGAAAAGAAAGGTCTGGCTGGGCCGACTCTCACTTTAAGATTGGAGAAAAAAACGCTCCGGCTGCTTGTATTTCTTTCAGTCAATCACAATCGTTCTGGGTGGTGCCACACCAATGGTGCGCTTGCAAAAATATTGCCGGGGGGAAACAGGTTTTGGTGTAACACGCCCACAAAAATATTGCCTACAGGACGCGAACCATGGCAGAAAAATGGCTACATCCCTGCAAGATCAAACACCGCAAAAGTTAGTAAAGGACGTGTTGAAAACTGCTACACAACCGGAGGTGGTAGGGCGGGACTTCAGCAGGTGGCTTGTTCTGCCCAATGAGAGGCTGATCTATGCAGCGAACTTCCGCCCACTCAGACTACCGTGGCCACTACCCTGTGCAACCCACATTATTTTCATAATGATATATTTCGATATATTTAGATGCTGTTGCCTCTTTAATGGCGGTACTCCTGCATGTTTCTTCAAACTGGGGTCATGCCGACCGCCATCTACTGTAGGTAATACATTAATTATAGAAAAGTGCCTTGATACAACCCCACTTCAAAAAATCAGAACTGTCCATCTAATGGCAGGACAGAAAGGATCCACACTGTCACCAACATGGCAATAAAATATATTTATTAAAAAAAAGGTTTAAGAGCTTTTTTCGTCCCCTTTTGCCAACACTGACTAGATCCGACTGTTCAAATCATTTCAGACCCATTTTCATGCATCCAAAATTTCCCAAACTTTTTAATCAGTTATGTTCTGGCTCTAATAAAAACCACAGCACTGAAACAACACTGTTAAAAGTAATAAACAACCTCCCACAGTGCAGCAGATCCAAGTGATCATTAGTCATTTCTTTTCTCTTAAATATCACTGCAGCCTTTGATATTATGATCATAATAATTATCAGTTTTTGAGGAATTAAGGAATTTGGTTTATTTTGTACTGTATTGCTGACAGATCTCTCAATTGGTAGTTTATTGCCCTTTTCAATTATTTTATATCCCAGTTCCATGTGGAATAATAAAAGTACGTACTAAGTATGTGCCACTAAAATGAAGCAATCAACTCGACATGAATGTCTTCAGGATATCAAATGTTAAACTGCACACAACCTTCTGCATAATGCATAGTGATACATGATAATACAAAAAGAATAAAGTATATTTAACTATTGCGTTAATAAAATGATTTCCAAACCCCCTCTGACGACAAAGCTCAAAACCTGGACACTTGTAACGTGTTTGATAACACTCTAACTAGGTTTGTGTTGACATCACATAGGGTCAGAGCTGAGTTAGTACCTGACTCTTTGATGGGATACTGGGGCTGAGATGGCAAGTGAGAGCGTCGCCTGGGCGAATTATGAGAGAGGCCAGAGACGGTTTGAGTGAGGCCATAGATGTTTGAGTCCTGCACAGCAGCTGCAGGAAACACTGGGGTCTCTAGTGGCAGTACTGCTAACTGTGGCTGGTGTGCCATTGCCACATTTGAAATTCATCAGAAGCCCCTTGATTTAAAGAAACTCAGATGACAAGGTGTCAGCCCTCCTTGACTTACCTTTGGCTCTGCCAGTCACTGCCCCGTGGCGTTTAGGGCTCCCAGGTGGAGCAGTTACACCAGATGGAGGCAACCTGTGACTGCTCCACAAGGCCCACTTTGTCTTAGCAAATTTTTAGCTTCATGCCAATTTCATTACATTAATCTGCAACACATACATGGTTTATTAAATTGGGCAGACACTGTGTTTAGCCTGATTTCATCTAGGAACTGGTCACCCCCATTTAATTTCAGAATCATGCTGAATTTCTGCCTGCTTAGTTGTCATTTCATATGCAGTTTGAGAGATGGTATGACGCCTTATTAAGTGCCTGAATGATCAAGGATCTAGCGGTTGGGCAGCTGGTTGGATTTCTGTCATATCCAAAACTTTGCGTGGCTGTCCTTAATGCAATCCAGCCACCAGCAAAAATTGTTGGCATTCTATGTTTCTGCAAACCAAGAATACATTACATCTACATGTTTGCACGTCATGTAGTGGATACGTTGAAAGTTTACAGCACAAAAACCACATGGTTATGGTTTGGAAAAGATTAAAATATAAGGTTTGGGAGGAACAATCTCTGCTGGAAATGCAGCAGTGTCTCAGTTAAGGGAAATGACCACTTTAGAATGAAAATACAGACAGTACTTACTGACCCTCATGCCGACAAGAAGTCCAGTGTAGTTTTTTAATCCACAAAACTCGTTCGGGGTATCGGAGGATAACAACTAGCCAGCTACTTGAGGTGCATGGAAGCCACATTGGTCAACTTGGCAGGCACCATCCACCATCCAGTGACAAGGTCAGCTTATATTCTGCTTCACTTTAGAAACGTAATGTATGAAATTTGCAAATGTATCCGTTGTTTTCAGAAACCTCAGTCAAACTCGACAGAAACCAAATAAAATCCACCACAACACTTTTGGCCGCAGATTTGTGTTTCCATTGTCAGTTTAGACACGCTGTGTCACGCCAAGCTGCACCGGAGATGGACCTTCTTAGGAGTAGGGTCAAAAGCTGGGCCTACCGCCCTCAAGCGGGTAGCAGTGATGTCTCGCCAACCGTAGCCTACCCCTGACGACCCCCGTTCTTCCACCCAAATAAGCATGTTTGTAGCTTCTAACTGAATCTCTGTGGTTTGGAGTTTAGTTTCTCTTCTGCGTCCTGTTTTTACTTTCGATATCTGCTTTATTTTACAGTTTAATGTTCGCTATCAACCGTATTAGAAGTTGTGCGAAGCCAAGCCAGCCCATGACTGTTGAAAAGCGGTTTTAGTTAGTCTCGCTTGTCATCTAGTTAGTTAGTCTACTGTTTTAACGATTAAAAACTCTGGTCTGGTTAAAACAACCTTTAATTCTCAGAGTTAGATGGAAGAATATGCTGATCTGTTTATCCCCAGTGTCTCTCTCTGCCTCTCATTCATTCTTCGGAGGCAGCTACAATAATCACGTTCTTACAAACATGCAATTAATGGCAACAACAGAAACAGATAAATAACACTTACAGTAACATTTTAAAAGTAATGAATTGCAGATGTGAAAGCATACTCCACTGCTCATTTGGTCTTTACTGCAAAACCTCACCTCATTGAGTTTGCAACTTGCTACAAGACAGTCTCCTTATAAGGACGTTTGTATGGCATTTTGATACAGTGATTGCAATGGTGCCCATAAAAATGGCTGCCACTCCGACCATCCTGCTGTGTTGATTTAAATGGGGATTTCTATAGTTTTTTTAAAACCCCCGCCCCTGCCTCTGTCTCCCTAATTGAGAGCATATTGATTTACAATTACTATGATGCTGTACAACTAGATTGAGTATGGCAAGCTGGGTGGAGCAGTCATCTCCCATTGGTTTTCTATTAGAGGCAGTGAATCACTTTGAGGCAGCACGCAGGGCAAAAGAGTTAAAATGACTAAACTGTGATCTGGGAGGATGGAGAATGGCAGAATGGTAACCAGTTACACCTGAGATTTTCTGTAAATGGATCTAAATCACATCCTGTTATTTTCCTCCTGACATAGAACTCCGCTCAGATGCTGCTCTGCACTGATGTATAGTGCTTTCCAACCTTAAGTGCTGTAACAATGGAAGCAAGAAGTAAACTGCATTTGTTTGACAACATGATGGATCTGCTTTACCCATATAATGCTCCCTCACTGCGGCGCCCTCTCTTACTGCTAACTATAGGTGCCTCTTATATGTGTCACAATCCCAGGACACCGTCTCTTTCTTTGATGCTTAAACCAGTGCATTTAGCTCCTCACACAATATTCAAAGCCACTTAAATCACTCATAGTACCTGTTCCAACTTTCCACCAACAGGGACTGAACCTATCGTCCCTATCTGCAAGCATTATGCTCTATTTATACATAACTCACTGTCTGGAGGAGTGTATGTCTCCCTGAGGTAATGCATATGTTGAGGGCTTAACAAGTGATCCAGAAAGACAAGGCTTCTTCGTCACGAGGATACAAACACAGTGCTTTACTCGCAGAGCTATCTACCTATGCAGACAGAGGGACGCATTAACCACTGAGGATGCACTAATGCACAGTCAGTCCCGGAGGAGCTTCTATCCGACGGTCGCTGCCTCCGCAGCGCTTGCTGTTTTCATTGGCTCATCACATCCCATCACAGCCCATTTGCCTCTCAGTTAATCCAGTCCTCCAAACCCCTCTAAGTCTTTACCCTCTCAGCATGGGAAAATAGATGCACTGGCTAAACATGTCAGCACAGACTGCTGGAACAGAGGTAATCATCCAGAACATTAAACAGCACTGCAGAAAAAACAGATTATTTGTTGTACCTCAGAAACTCTTTGATTGGTCTTAAGAAATGTCAGCTCACAGTGTCAGTGGAATTTCTGAAAATGAAAAGACTTTAGCCTGAGGAAGGAAAGGCATGCTGGAAATGTGAATGTATTACTCTACCTACATGTTCTGTACTTTAGGGTAACTTTAGTGAAATCTTTATTGCCTCACTAAGTCAGATTTTAATGTCCTATATATCTTTTATGGGGTTATTGATTTCTCTAAAGTTAATGATTTAAATCCTAATACTGTCATCACTTTAAAGACACCTTGGCTCACCCATGAGTGTCAATTGATTGCCATCAGCTCTGTTTAAAACAGATTTTCCAGGCTGTCTCTGCAATGAGGACAGAAAGAAAAGAGTGATCCTTTACAGTGCCAGAGATGTCTGGCTGTCATCCCTTTCCACTCCACCTATAAAAATCACTTCTGCATAAAGAATTTACTCATGTACCCTCTGGCCACTACTTTTATACATCTAAACAATCTAATTATCAATGCCATTACCTCCACTCTATTGTAATGGAACTAATGTTGTGGCAAATTGTAGGGAATGCCAGTTTTCATGGACACAGTTATAGCAAGAGTTGTGTCTCATCAGACTGTTTGTAGACCCCATCAAGTGTTCACTCTCCCTCTGTTTTCCTTCTGTTCGCATCTAAAGTGACTCCACTGCTTTTGTTTCAGCCCATTAGCCGCTGTAGTTCTCATATGTTGCACTCTTATTGGAACTCATACCTTATCGTTAGCTGCGCACTTCAGCACACAACTGCCGGTTTGAAGGCTTCAGCCTTTTCTATTTCTGCTGATCAACCAGAAGTCATGGCTCCTATTACACATTACGGGAGTCGTGAATATGAGCAGTGGGGAAGATAACGAGATGAAAGAAAATTTGAATACGCTGAAATGAGTGTGTAGCCCTAAACCTTTTTACACAAAAACTCATAATACGGCAGTCACACCAGCCAAACAGAACACTTTTCCAAAGGAATTACTCCATAAGCACTGACTAATTTGTAATTATATGTAATTTACTTGTGCTGGCCTGATGATTCCCTATTTCTTTTAGCAATAATAGAAAATATTAAAGGTCCAGTGTGTAGGATTTAGAAAGATATATTGGCAGAAATTGAATATGATATAATAAGTGTATTTTCTTTAGTGTATAATCACCTGAAAATAGAATTGCTGTTTTTTTTGTTACCTCTAAATTAGCAGTTTATATCTTTATAGGGAGCGGGTCTTCGCCATGTTGCACAGCAGGCAGTTCTCACAATTTTTTAAAATGATTTCCTACGAACAGCAGTGCACCCAAATTCGTCCATATCCCATGGATTTTAAAAGGCTGCGACCACATGACCAATGCGCTGACAAGTAAACAAGGAAGAAGTCCTGAATGCTTGTAAGGAGGTAGGTTAGAGAGGTGGATAGGTCACAAGGCCAGATTTTCTACAAGGACTTTATCCTGAAGTCACATGTTTGGATCTGTGTGAGCTTTGTGTGTACTCTGAGCAACTTCAAGGTACGTGCTTCTTTTCCTATAGCTAACCACAGTAACTTTTAAACATAACCTCTGTATCTTAAAGCCCCTACAAGGAACTTTCTTTTTGAGTTGATTTTGGCGACCCTGTGGACAAAAGTGGTAGTGTTTTGCCGGAATGAAGCCTACATTTCCCATGAGCTCTGGCACGTATTGTCGTAAAGACGTTTACCTGGCTCGCGCATGTGTTTGTTTTGGGGATGAATGAAACAACAAGACGGGAAAACTTTGCCCCCGCTCCTATCGGGGATCCCAGCTCCCCTCTGCCGCGCCCCAGCTCCACCTCTCCAGCGTAAGCGCCACCGCCGCCAGGGTAAACGCAGCGGTCGGCTGGTAAGGCTGAAGGCCTGTTTGGCGAGCACTTCCACGGCTTCTTGGACTGAGTATGGAGCGGTGCCTCTTTTTTATTTCTCTGCACCACTGGACCCTGTCGACACCTGGCTGGTACCTGTCGTCGGCCAGGATGAGNAGGCTGAAGGCCTGTTTGGCGAGCACTTCCACGGCTTCTTGGACTGAGTATGGAGCGGTGCCTCTTTATTTCTCTGCACCACTGGACCCTGTCGACACCTGGCTGGTACCTGTCGTCGGCCAGGATGAGGTGTTCCAGCCTCGCAGCCCCTGCTCTCCTCGTCCCCGCTGGCGCGGGGTGAATCTGCGCAACCTGCGGCCTCTGTGTGTGGCTCCCCAGACATCTAACGCTGTGGACCCACCGACTCCTGCCAGGATTGGGTTGGTAAATGCTAGATCGCTAGCAAACAAAACGTTTATCCTGAAGGATTTCCTGACTTCCCGAGGATTGGATTTTCTCTGTGTGACTGAGACGTGGCTGACTGTTGGTGAGTCCAGTTACCTGATGATTGCTGCTATTTTAACTCCCCGCAGACGTCGGGTCGAGGAGGAGGAGGAATAGCGACTATTTATAAGAGTCACTATAAATGTAAGCAGCTAGGTAAGATGACGTGTGCCGTCTGAGTGCCGTAAAATGTTTCGTCCTGGAAGCGACCTGCAGCAGACTATATAGAAATAGCTTATCTTCACACCAATGGTCTCATTTGCTGTTGTAGGTCACGCACAGACATCAGCAGAAACGAGAGACTTTTGCATATCCAGTTAAAAGTTCCTTGTAGTGGCTTTAATGTTAATTACATAACTGTATGTTAAGGGCATAATGTCATTGGTAGGGTGCAAATTCATAGGATATCATATGAGCTGTTGTGCATGCAGTTTTTGTAGGATATTATACCAACCATTCTAGAAGAATGTGTTGTGTGCCACCATGTTTCTACAATAGCCCAGATCAAATACTGGCTCCAGGGCCATTTGTGTTTTTGTGTCAGCCACTGTAGTTAGCAGCCCCTCTGTGACAAACAGTCAGAAAAAAGGTTTTGTTTTTTTTTCTTTTTTTGAAAACTGCCTTTTTTTGGTGCTTTTACAGGTTTAAATAACCAGGTCTGTTTGTTTTTGAGAGGAAGAGGGTACCAAAGTTTGGGGGCACCAAAGTGGTTGGCAGTGGCCCTGTATAGGAACACAGAAAGGGGAGCAAAGGCTTCAGATAGAAGGGGCATCAATCAAAATGACAAGAAAAATGATTTATGGACACAAATCCCTCTTACTGTTTTACTAAAATGTATTTTCCTAAGAACATTTTGAGATCATTTATAAACCAAATGAAGGAAGGCTTTCCATTTCGAGTATATTTACCCATGAGAATGATCACATTTATCATGTCAGAAAAAGATGAGTTTAAATCATCCGTATAAAAAAAGAATTTGAGAAATGTCACAAGTTGGAATGTCATTTATCTGAAGCGATATCCAGCTTCTTCATATCCAGCAAAATCTTTTCGACACAGGGCATGAGAAACACGTGTTCTTTGATGTGTCTGTCACATGACAAAAGGCACAAGGGTCCACTTAAAATGTGAAGCTTTTTTTGTTTTTTTAAACAGAAATTTTACAGCTTGGTAAACCTTATGAATTATTTTGAAATGGGTTTTTTGACCTTAGGGGAAATAGGCCATGTAATAAATTTAGAATGTGCTTTATCCATAATAGATTAAGTTTCCAAATCAGGCACTTGTATAAACAACCTTGTTTTATCATCATGAAACACTTTGGATTTCAGAACAGCACTAAAACATTTCTTATTACATTTGTTATCATTTAGGCTGTAATCATTAAAAACTAAATATGGCAATTCTGATATTGTATTTGAATACTTTGTCTGTTTACAGGTTTTGGGGATTACCACTGCATTTGTTAAAACAAGTTGTATAAAGCCTTTAGTGTCCTCAGAGGGAGCTGTGTAAAGTCTGGAAAAAAGACTGATGAGTTTGCATCAGTTGGGTCTGAAAACCTCAAGTTTGATGGCGAAAATAAATCTGGGGGCGCCAGGTTTTGACAAGGAAGAGGAATGTGTGGAATAACAAAGACGGTGGCGGCACAGTGATGCAGTGGTTAGCATTGTCACCTCACAGCAAGAGGGTTCCTGGTTCAAACCCAGGGTAGGGGGTTTGAACTCCAGGGCTGGGGAGCCCTTCTGTGCGGAGTTTGTTCTCTCTGTGCAGGTTAGGTTAATTGGTGACTCTAAATTGTCCGTAGGTGTGAATGTGAGTGTGAATGGTTGTCTGTCTCTATGTGTCAGCCTTGTGATAGTCTGGCGACCTGTCCAGGGTGCACCCTGCCTCTCACCCAACGACAGCTAGGATAGGCTCCAGCCCCCCTGTGACCCCTAACAGGGTAAGTGGTTACAGAAAATGAATGAATGAATGAACATAGACATTCAATTTGGACTCTTTTTTATGCCTCCACGCTGGTGGTAGGCGTAGCTGGAGGCATTATGTTTTCGGGTAGTCCGTACGTACATCTGTCCCATTCTTGTGAACCATTCTTGTCCCATTCTTCATATTTGGCACAAACGTCCACATTGACTCACGGCGTGTGAAGCATCCACTGACTAGTGCATGAAGACATACAACAGTGGGGCAGTAATTCTTGTTTGAACAGTCCATTATCCAACAGTAGGGGTGCAGTGCTCAGTCTAGGGAGTGCTCTTTTACTGTGTTTTCTCTACATATTTTGGGTATACTTACCAACCTTAAGACCTAAAAAGTAGGGAGGAATTTTGAAACCAAAGCGAGGGGTGTGGGTTCGTTCCTTAGAGCAGGTTGAGTTTTAGAGACTATTGGTGACTTTTAAAGAATGAAAATAACAAAAGAACGAAAACAGCAAAATAATCGGTACACTGCATCAGCATGTTTTGTTGTTACCTTAAATTTGGTCTAGTTTTTGGTTCATGCACTCCAACAGTGTACTAGAAGGAGAGGGCCAGGATGTGGACTTACCCGCCAAGGACTCACAGCCAGTTGTCTTCTCTGGCCCACACACCCCTGGGCCCTTGATGCCTTAGTGAGGTGAAATGGAAGGCTTATGGTCTCTGGAAGACAGGTGGAGCTGGGTAACCCACCGGCAGAGGAGGGCAAGTATGGTTCCCCCAGCGAAGCCCCCGGGGTATCCCTCAAACCCTGCTGTAGCATCACATCTGACTTACCCACGGAGACGAGGTGTCCACAGGCAGCCATTCCCAACTCATGCAGGCCTGATTGCGCTCTTCTCCAAGCCGCAATGGGGAAAAAAAGGGTACACTTTCAGAGTTGTAGACCTTAACTTAAACATGCTGTACATTGCCAGTAACACGTTGTCATAACAAAAAGGAAAAAAAGCTGTGAACATTTGCCCTAAATTGGGAGAAATACGTGGGAATTTGTGACCCCAGGAGAAAATAAGTGGACGGGCAATGAAAAAAGGGAGTGTCCTGTGTTTTCGAGTGTGATCCTGAGCTAAATAGGTGTTGTGTTGAGCACCTCTCCATTTTAACCATTTTTGGAATGGTTTATTTGGCACCATTTAATTCCCAAAGCCATCAAAACTTCATGGGAGCTACCATACTGCTCACCTGAACCACCTGCTGCTGCTGCTCATATGGTACTTCATACTATAAGCCCTACCTCCACCTCATCATTCACCTGCAGGCTCTGTGTCTATGTTCCCTAAGGACCACATTTATTGTCATCACACCCCAATCTTTGCTCTGCAGGGCTCAATCTAACCTTGTGGGGAGGGGGGGCAAGTCCAAATCCTAGACATGTACCACGTACGTTCTTAAATATCCACATATAACTTATTTGACATGACTGACTGAAATGCAATAATTATTGCTTTTCTTGGTTATACTTATGAGTGGTAATTTTACCACCAAATATTACAGTACATAGGGTAAGGCTAGGGTTATCTTTGATAGACAGAGGACCCCAGTATCAGGGAAGCTAATAAAAGAAACCCTCTATGAGAAAGTACATTGATGGATGAAAGCTTAGGAAACCGAGACAGTTTGGAAAGGCTGTATTAGGCTTTTCAGACTGCAATAAGGACCCAAGAAGGCTTTGACAAAGTTCCAAGGGGTCCCCTGGAAAGTGATGGAGAGATTAATTTCACACTGCATTTGATCCAGGATACAGTGACACAGGTCAGACCTGCATCATTGGTAACTGGGATTGGGTAGGGTACTGCTCTATCCCTGCAGGTCTTTGGTGTGTCAATGTGCCTAATACCTTAGGGGATCCAAGGAGACTCGCCATCAGCTTTGATTGTGTGGTGCATCAATCATTGCAGGAGGAAAATGGGTTTTTAGAGGCAAGTGTGAACTGTGAAAACTATTGCATTGATTACCAGGACATGTACTGCTACTCTTTTGAATCACCGCTGGTCATTATTTGAGTGTAGTAGTAGTGTTCGGGGTCCAACCGCAAGCATATCAAACAAGTTTTTCTCTCGCATGTCTTAAGCAGTGGATGCAATTTCAATTTAATCAACACATCTGTCTGCACTAGCTTTGTGCAGGCTCACTTCTCAGCTGCATGTCATGGATGTGAACGGGACCTGAACTGTGGCCCATGAGGCACAGTGGGTCATCCACGGAAAATCGGAAGTTCAATCCCTGGCTCTTCCAGTCTGCATTTCAGAGTATCCTTGGGCAATATACTGAACCCTAAAGTGCTCCTGATAGCTCTGTGTGTGACTGCGTGTAAATATTTAAGCTGAGTAGCAGGTGGCTGCCTTAAATGGTCGCCTTGGCCACCAATGTGTGAATGGGTCAATGTGACGTGGCGTTTAAGTACTTTGAGTGATGGGAAGATTGGAAAGGCCTCATACAGTGTGGGTCAATTTACCCTGCTTCAGGTCTTTTTGTTGGACAGTACACACCTAAGTGCAAGCCTATTAAAGAAACATAGAATAAATATATTTATCCGTCTCTGGACAGAGCCAGAGAGCAGAGCACACTTCTCTAGTTTGCAATCCCACAGGTTCTCCCATCACTTTTGCCCAGCAGCTAGGAAGCAAGACATGGGCACTTCCAGGGTATTGAGGAGCTGCAGTGTTTATTCATGAACGAACTGCAACCTACACTGTACATTTAATGCCACAACTGCACAGAAAGTTTGGCTGCTCCTTTTTAACGAATGACGCTTTGAAATACGCGGACAAGACGGAAGTGGTATAGACATTGACAGTTGCTTCAGCGTTGCACGAACATTTGAGGTCTAGACACAGGATAATTACCACAGGTCTACTTCGGAACAAATGTGACTCTCTTTGGGTCTCATTCTGATCGGTTCTCTTGGTTCTCGTACGCTTTCCATGGGGCCTTTTTGTCTAAAATTTTTAGACCTATGAAAACCTCTACTTCCTCTGTTACCTAGATTAAATGTAAGTCACACCTGCCACTATCATCCTCAGGGCATCAAATATAGATGCTTTTTCACTCCCTTCGACATGTGATATTGATCCCACTGGCACCCTTTGGTGTCTTTTTGAGACACAGTTTCAACTAACTCAAATGTAAACCCATCCTTGGCAATACTTGATGCTGAGAGCAACTTATGTACTATAAAGAGTAAGAAAGTCTGCATCAAACAAAACAAGGCTTTAATGTCAGGTGTGAAACACAAAGTCAGCATTTGTTCAATGTAATGTTTTATCACTTACTTACCTATGCTTCGTGTGAAACCAAAGTCAGTGTTGTTTTAATGTGATGCTCTGCAATTTAATGGTCGTCGTGCACAGACGTCGCTCACCTGAGATATTAAAGATGTGTTTCAATGTGTTTCAGCTGTGTCACATAGATACACCAGAGAGTGCCCTGTGCGTCACTGTGAGACACTGAGGGGCTTGACAAAGTGTCGCCACGTAACTATATTGATGATTTAATAACTTTTATGAACAGAGCAACACAGAAACGAGTGAGACAAAGAATGTCATATGAAAGTCTCCTGCAAAGGGACATGTAGAGAGTGTGTAGGAATTCTAATCATCACTTTCAGTGTCATTAGTATCTAGCCCTTCTCTAATGGTCTTCTCACATAAAGTGTAGGCTGTTGTACAATTAAAAACTGAATCATCAGGAAATAAATTTCCCATGTGGGCTCACAGAGACAACATCTTATCAAATGATGTGGCGGAACCTGGTGTCTAATGTGCATCTACTCAGAGATCTGGGAGCCTCTGAGCATCTCTGATGTAAAACATTTCCATTGAACATTTGGTCTATTTATTTAGAGCCGAGCTGACCTGACCTGACTGAGAGTCGGTAGTTCAGTGTGCAGATACTGAACAAAGAAACTTTTCAGTGTAAAATGGTTAGAAGCAGGTGTACAGACTTTTTTGAAGCCCCTCCTGCGAGCAGCTTTTGATGGTGCGGAATATTCACAGATGGAAAGTTTCAATTGAGCGTGTCATGAATTCTTGTGGTGTTGAGTGGCAACAAAATGATTGGAGGTAACCTCCCCGCTGATCATTCCCGAAAAGTAAAGAGAGCACATCATGGCCACCGCATTAGAATCACCAGGAGATTGATTCTCACAAAGAAATAATGTTCTGTACCTGTTGAGCATATCATCCTGGGTTTAGCTTTTCTTACCTTACATTTCCTTTCAAATTGTCATATTCACAGAATAAGTGTGTACTTCTGTGGGAAATGACTCGTTATAAGCACATATGGGGTGATGAATAGGTGACTATATCAGTGCGAGTGATGAATGCTCCATACATGGCAACACTGAATATCAATAGATTTGATCTGAAGGCTTCTGTCACTGTATCATTTTAGGGGCTGCTTGCTGCGGTAGTCATCTTGGTGAAGGAGCTCTATTAGTCACCTGCCTGTCACCCATTATCCTCCACTATTCACTGTACAAATTAAGTCTCTTGTGTGGCATTCAGAACTGATAAACAGAAGTGAAGTCAGTGGATTCCGACCCAAAATACGTTTTTATAATTTGGCTCTGAAGTTATTTATTTTAGGAGCTGCTTTTATTCATAGAAGGCCCTCACTGCTGTCAACAGACTAAAATATTTATAACTGTTCTTAAGCAAGTTAGCCATCCTCCTCAGGACCCAGTGTGGCTTGTCACTATTTGTGCGTATAGATGATTTCAGTGAAAACTCTGCTAGAGAAAAGGGCTTCCCTCGCCAAACCAAATTTGTATTTTAATACTGGTAATTTAAGATTTAAGCCATGCTAATGGCTGTAGGGAAGGCAATGTTGGTCTGTTGTTTGGGCGGTCTGGCAGCCACTTTGTGCCTAATTTCAGGGCAATCCATCCTGCTTTTGATGAGCTATTTCATCCTCTCTTTTCCTTTAACACCATCAGCAGTTTGAGATTTCTTGCTTTTACCAAAACACCTCGTTGACTATTAAGCAGATTGATTGGAAATTTGGTGCAGACTTCCATGGTTCCGAGCAATGCATCCTAATTACTTGGGTGATGTTTTCCCCCTACACCACTATGAGATTGAAATTCGTGGTTTCAATTCCATTTTATTTTATTTTTTTACATTTTGGGGAGCTCACATTCCCATTTTCGTCAGCAACAGACCACAGGCTGTGTGTCTGTCTGTGATGTTGTCTTGCGGTGTTTGTTGTCCGATATGAGACTCCTGCATGTGAGTGTGAGTGTAAAGCACATGCTTTTCCGTAGCTACAGTAGTCAATTAAAAGTGCCAAATAAGCTCAGGTTCCAGTATAACAATTGTAAAAAGGGCCATTTTTTGCATTTGCTGCACAGATTACATAAAGCCCCTTTAATGAAATGATATCACAGCATCTTCCAACCGTTCTTCACCACAGTGTTGCTGGACTCTAAAAGCTGGTTGCCAGCTACAAGCCAGGCTAAAGCTACTTGAATTAGCCTGAGAAAAACAGGTGTAAATCACCAGTCTCATCGTGATATGATATTAAATTGATTCATTGGAAAATGATACAATATTTGCCGATATTAGAAAGGCTGCCATGATGCGATTTCAATTCAATGCGATTTAGGGGCCTGCGATCAAAAGACAATATTATATGCCTGTTACAAAAGAAACTGCCACCCCTTTCTTTTTTACTTTTAAAGATAAAAAAAAACACATTAATAAATAAGTAATTGTAACTGCTTAAGTGCAATAAAGTTGAATTCAGATTGATTCCACTAACACATAAAACAGCACATGGTATAAGTTAACCTTCAGGGCTTTGCCAGAGAGCCCTTTCTGAAAGAAATATTTTCATTTTAAACCAAACTCTCATCTTTTCGCTAAAATTTCAGGTGTGTCTGGCTTAAAGTCCTGAAGGAAAACTTCTTCAAACAGCCATAAAACATGGATTAACAACAACGTCATTAAGTATCACATTCAGCTCAGTAATAACTGTCAAGGTTCACAGACAAGACAGTTGTTTTTTGCTAGTCACCCATTATTAGCTTTAGCATGTTTACGTTGCATAAATTAGCCTGTAGTCATAGCTCAACAAATTATCTGTTGGTTTTAGTCTCTGTATCTCCTGACAGAACAGCACGGTTGAATTTCATCCTGCATGCGCATTTTTTTTCAGCCTGACATAGTTGAAACTGAGCAGCAAATGTTGCTGTAGTGGGATGTTGGCAAAGTGAGATGGCCATCCAGGCAGGTAACGTTATGTCGTGTTTTATCTCGTAACAGCATTGTTTATGTAAGGCATGTGCTTTGTCTGTTGACCTCTTTATTTCTCCAAAATCTGACATATTTCCACACTGCTGATTTATTCCTGAGTAAAGGAATGCGATCCTCGTTGTCTCTCTCTCGGCTGCTTGCCATCTGCCTGCCGCTGTTTGACAGTGACACAGACTTTCAAAATAAAAGATGACGATAAGGATCGATGTTTTCACTTTGCATCGATGATACTGGATCATTGATCATTGAATCGACATATCGATCCAGATTGATGGATTGTTACACCCCTAGAGTTAAACAATGGTTCGGAGCCGCGAGGGTGGAAAGGTTACATGAGCACTAGCGTTAATCTACAGATGTCTGTCCGATAAACAACTTAAGCATAAACCGCTAGAAGTCAGCCACAACCTGAAAATGAGCAAGGAACAGGAGGGGAGCCCCCTTATTTTAGAGTAAGCAACTTTCATAATTAATAAAACATTTTAGATCATTCACTTGGCCTGCATTGATAGAGGAGTATTATATAGATAAAGTGGTGTCATGCAGCGTCAACCAGTGTATTAAACTGCCTAATTTTCCCTCATCTCCTTCAGAAAAGTCTTGAGAAGAAAAAGTAATTTTTCAGGTTGGTTGTTTTTCTATGCAGATGCACTCTCCTGCAAAATCACACCAGCAATTTGAAGATGGAATGGTAAATAGAATGATTAATTATTTCCAAAGAAACTTTTTTAAGTCATCTTGCGAAAATTCCTGTATTTTTAGTTAATAACGTACATCTCAGTTCTGTCCAAAAACGCACAGCCAGAGCTGTGTCCTTAGTCCCTTCCTTTACACCTGTGCACAAATGATTGTACCAGCCCTTTACCCATCACCACATATTTTAAATACTTTGATAACACTGCCGTACTCTCACTACTCAGTGACTACAGATAACCCTGTTACAGCCTATTAAAACTCACTTTTCCCCTTAGCACAATGGTGCACTGACAACTTCCTGCAGCTGAACATAGACAGACCAACTGCAATAGTCATTAGCACATCAAACACATCTCACACTGGACTCAACCTGACCTCCATCCATAAAAGATCCTGGCAAAGATCCCATGTCATATGCAAACTCAGAGCACCCCTGTTGCCCCCACCCTCTGGTGTTGCCTTACAAAAGCATAATTCAACCCATCTAGTTATACCATTCCCCCTGCTTCTTCACTATGTTAACCATCTCCAACAAAAACACACACACAGCCCCCAAACTCATCTGCCTTCCCACCCAAATCCAATCTCTCAGACTTGAACCACAGAGCCATCCCATGCCTAGCACTCACAATAGCAAACGGCACTGATCACCCCCTCAATCAACACTTCACATTACTCCCATCTGGTCGCAGATACGGGACTTGAAAATGGAGGACAGCTCGCGTCAGCAGGAGTTTTGTCCCTTGTGCCAGCGCAGCCCTGAACAAACTGCCTTGGTGACGCTGCTGAGAGCTGGGATACTGGAAGGGTTATGAATGTATTCATGAAGATTTTATGAATTGTCCGTATCTGTATGTTACTGTGCTGTATTGGCTGTGAAACCAAATCTCCCTCTGGGACAATAGAATCAAAATTATCATTCATGCCCCCCTCGGGATAAACTGGAATAACTTTGGGGATCCCTACTGGCGCCATCATCAGGTGAAATTTGTCCAATACCTTGGTGTATGACCGTAATATAGATAGGCTTTTCCTGTCATATGGAGCTTTAATGCTGCTATTTCTCAAGATCATCTGTAAACCTGTGGCGTTGTTTTTAATCTCTATATCACCACTTTGCTTCATATGATCATAACCCAGCACCACTGTTTATCCACACAAATGAGTAGCACAAAGACATTCATTTCCTGAGCACCAAAGGTTTGTCAGTTAAGTCAAAATCAATCCAGGATTAAAGCAAGATTAACATTTATTACAAAGAAAGTAGATCACTGTCTTGGGCTTGAAGGGTGAAATGCACACAGTTCAATTTCACGGTCATTGAGTCCATGTACTTACAGGTATAACATGTTCCAGAAATATTAAGTATCATGGAACTTGATTATTTCCAGATGTTTCAAATGTGCTTCCAATCTGATATTGCTGTAGGTTACAGAATGTTGGAGGTCATTCTTTTTTTAAAATGATGACCATAAATATTATGATAGTTGGAGGAAGGAAATTATTAAAAGGAGCAGCTGAGAATATTGTTGTTGATGGTGAGTAACAAAAGGTTACATAAATCATCTCTGACGATAGCGCTGAAATAATTATAAAGGAAGCCACTTCACTGGGAGAGACTGGCCATTTTAGTCTATTACTGCAAAGCTTGATAATGAAAAAAAATTAATAAATGCCCGGCTGCATTTAAGGGCCATGACACACTGAGTCATGCCACTGTCTCATAACCCTGTCTGGACGGTTCTGTTTCCCAGTATTGTGTTTACTTTATTAGCAGGAAAGGAAGGAAACCAAAAAAAAAGAAGTGGACAGCAACAAACATAGCATAGATTGTGCAGGAGAGGTAAAAAAAAACCCTTAAAGGTCAAAGTATGGAGTTTGATTTTAGCACTTTAAAGGTTGGGAAAAGTATGGGAAAAAAGAGAGTATGGAAGAATATTTGTTTTTCCAGACTATTGCACCTTTTCTGTTTTCTAAAATGTTGAATTCAGGGTTTCTAAAAGCAGAGCGGGTTTCTTTTTGCAACCAAAATGTTAACCACTGAGAGAATGTGTGGGCCTGAGCGCAACCAAATCAGTTTGATAGAAATGCATCAATATCTTTGAAGTGCATTTATACAAGGTCAAGGTCTGCATTTAGGATCCTTGTGGCTGGTGGGTAGAAGCTCTTCCTGAGCCTATCTGTGCTGGCCTGGTTTAGGTGTACTTACCCATAGGTTACACTCCCCCCGTAAACTTTATAATATCATTCGCAGAGTGCTAATTTGCTAGATATCATACAAACCATTGCAGGTACATATTCGTAAGATATCTTATGAACCATTGTTTTTGGATTTGTTGACCATTTTGGCTGCACTTATCGACTCATCCGTGGGCATAGTGAATAAACAAGGCTATGTTAGTTGATTTGTAAGAGCTACAGTAGCAGGCTACAATCTTCTGACAATTATTTGGCAACATGATAGTATACATAGACATAATGTAACATACATTTTAACATCTGGTTTATTTACATAATAAACATCCAGCTCTTTATACTAGATTTCCAATATGGTGTGAAAATTCTGCTGAGAAGTTTTGGAAATTTGTGTCTGGAGAAGTTTAGAATTTTGAACTGGAAAATATATAGGAACCCTGTCATGTTGTAAAACCTCCCCTCTATGCTTTACAGTCCATCCTAATGCTATGGATACTTGTGACCTTAGGAATTGTTAACTTTTTGTAAGCAATACTGCCAGTGAAAGTGAATCCCAGCTCCGTCTGCTTGGCGTTTTGTCTCTCTATATGTGTGTTTTTTTGCCTCCATGCTGGTGATGGCTGAAAGCGTTATGTTTTCGGGTTGTCAGTCCGTATGTCTCAAGAAAGCCCCAAGGGAGTCACCGAAATTTGGCTTAAACATCCGCTTGGACTCAAAGATAAACTGAGTAGATTTTGGTGGTTAAGGTTAAAGGTCAAGATTAAGTCACTGTCACTGTAACCTTGTCCATCTCATTCTTGTGAACACGATATCTCAAAAACACGAGGAAAGTTTGGACTCAAGGATGAACTGATTAAATGTTGGTGGTCAAAGGTCAAGGTTACTGTGACCTTTTCTGTCACCATCTCATAAATGCGATATCTCAAGAAAGCCTGAAGGGAATTTTTTCAACTTTGGCACAGACGTCCATCTGGACTTAAAAATAAACTGATTTTGGGGCTTAAAGGTCACTGTAACCTCACAGAACATGTTTTTTGGTCATAACTCAAGAATCTGTACACTAGTTGTGACAAAGTTTCAAACAAATGTTAAAAAAAAATATGAAATGATGACATTTTATATCCAGAAGGTCAAAGGTCAGCTTCACAGTGACATCATAATGTTCAGCAAAACACATTTCTTGCCATCATTCAACACCATAACTCAGGAAACAGAAGGTGAAACATTAGGTCAGATATTGAATTGGTGCCCACCTTGAAACTGTGCTGTATACATCTTCTGTGTTGCCGGGTTGAACATGTCTGTGAAGCATCCATGTTAAAGAATATGTAGCTTCTTGCAGTAATGTCCAAACATTGTCAACTGTCATGGCTAGGGATGCACCGAATATTCGTTAACTGAATATATTCGGCTGAATATTGCAAAAAAACACACATTAGGTTTTCGGTGGAATAAGTTAAAAGCAAGGCCGAATAATAGCGGCGTATTTTGATAAGGCAATCAAACAGCGTGCCGTGACGGGCGGAGTAAAATGTCGGCAGTGTGGCGATCCGTCCATCACCGCACTCGCATTTGCGACTAAAAATAGTTTTGAGCGAGCAAAATAGGCTTAAATCATTCAACCAGCAGCAGAAATGACAGTACTGTACAGACAGTAATGTATTCCTGTCAAATACGGCGGCCATCGGCTTACCGGCGACAAATAAGTCGGCTCCAATAATATCCTCTTCTTGGCGTGTGGACTGCCCAGAAGTACCTGAACAGCCGAGCCAGCCGAACACAGGTATGTGATGTGTCAGAGGAGAAATGAGCCGTTCACGGCCCACAAACCTCACCGCACTTTAGGGACTGTTCTTTATTTATGAAGGGGAGGAGGGTGGCTGGTTGATTCTTATTTTATTTATTTATTTTATTTTGATCCCCCCTATATTAATCATTCATTGATGCTGTTTTTGAAGTATGAATAAGTCAATAAGTAATTTATTCCATTGAAATATCATTGATGTGTTATAGAAAAGTGATTTATCTTTTTATAAATGACAAAAGGCACATCTGCCTCATTTTCGCTGTGGTATCGTGATGCTACTCAGAACCATGATATTTTCATATCGTACAGTGGGATCCAATTTTGGTACCGTGACAACACTAATCTGGAGGGGGTTCATCTGCAAAAACTAATGAAAAACTAAACAATGATTTTCGGTATTCGTTACTCGGTATTCGGCCAAGCGTTTAATATTATTCGGCTTCGGCTTCGGCCACAAATTTTCATTTCGGTGCATCCCTAGTCATGGCTACATACTAGTGTGGACAGACATGTAAACTGTAACTGCAACNTTCGGCCACAAATTTTCATTTCGGTGCATCCCTAGTCATGGCTACATACTAGTGTGGACAGACATGTAAACTGTAACTGCAACTTGACAGGTTTGCAGAGACATACAACCGCACGGTGGTAATTCTAGTTTTCTGCGTTGTGTCTGTGATTTCTGTGGCTTCCTCTTGGATGCGTGCTGCTTACGTTCTGGCACCTGTTTGCTGCCTTTTAATGAAGTCCTGACTTTTCTTGTGTGCTGTGCGGAAAACGTCAGGTTTTTTTTAACCTTTATTGAAACGTGATCTCATTGAGACGCATGGTCTCATTTTTAAGAGTCCTGGTCAAGACAGAGCAACATACAACATAAAGTTACAGACAATCAGGACATTCATACAAAGACAAAATAAAATGTCAAGAGAAAAACTAAAGTGGAAGTTTAAAAATTGTGTACAAGAACAGACCCCCACAGATGCAATCTCCTGGTTTCTTAAAAGAAGTTTAAAATCCCCTGCGGGAATCATACTCGACAGCTTTACTCCCTGCTGTAGCGTGTTCCAGGTTGAGGGGGCAGCGTAGCAGAAGGCTTTTTTATCAAATTCTGTTTGGACTGAGGGGAAGGAGAGAGTGATGAAGCTCTGGGAGCTTAGGCCATGGCAACACTGTTCACGTGACATGTAAGTGAATAATTAAGGGCAGCTAACCAAGGATGGCTTTATAGACAAAGTTATACCAGTGCAAAGTTCTGTATGTATAAAAAGAAGAAATAAAAATACAGGCAGGGGGCAGGGTCTCTGCAGATACAATACACCTCCACATACTCAGGTGTATTGAGAGGGATTACTTTTGTGTGAGTCTATAGATTGTTTTTTTGGAGAATCTTGCATAGTGTAACTTTTACATAGTAGAATAATAATAGGCTATATGAAACACATGTACACACATACTGAGCACATTAGGCACAGGTTCTTTTTCCATATTAAATATTCATAGTGACAGTGATGGACAGGTTTGGCTGAGGAGTGGACTGATATTCCAAAAACGATGGCTCTCTGTATTTTATGACATATTGTCCATGAGTTGAGCTGTTACCTATGTGAGCCCCTCATTTCTTTGAAAATGTTCCGCAGTAGTTTGTTTTGAGGTCTGAAACGCACCCCAGCTTTTACAATGTGTTATGGAATGTAATTCGGTTTAATTAGAGATAGAGAACAAATACCAGGCTGTGTGCCCTCGTGCGGGGAGAAGTGATTAACCACTGGCTTTGTTTAAATATAATCCTGTCAATCACAATGTCCTTTGTCTGTGGCGCTAATAAGTATTTCATTGTTCAGCAAACACGATTTCCCCCAAAATAAGATGAAGGATTAAAAATAATGAACTGTTTGCCTGCTCATTTGCATCTTGTGTTAGGTTGAAGTGGGGGTTTGGGGAAAAAATTGATCAGTGCTTCGTTTCTGTCAAGATGGCTGGAAGACGTTAATGTATGTGGGAGTGAGTGTGAAAGACCGTCACATTTGTGATAATTCATACATTATCACATGTGTCAATAACAAAGCCTGCCCTCAAATAAAGATCCACTATTATTTCCATGTTAGTGCTATGCATCGAGCACTAATTAGGTACATCCATCCATCTGTACAATAAGCCATTCATTTTCTGGAGGGAGGAGAAGGTGTCATAATTCAGGGTTTTGCAGGTCCCTGAATGCAGCACAGTCTTTTTTTTGTTTTGTTTGTTTTTTTCCCTCAGCAGCAGGTTGTGAAGTTTGAGTTATCTAACCCACAATCCAAACTCGATCAGAGCTGATCAGATCAGATCGATGGATGAGAGGAGCAGCTGCTGCAGAGGCGAGTCAATGCAAACAGAACAGAATGGTTAAGTTTCACTTTCAATGTTCTGCGCCTCGGTGACCAGAGTACGCACTGTGCTCCATATGAGGTGCAGTGAATAACCAAACAGTATTCACGGTTTATTTTAATGGCGCTCCTAATGAACATGGAACCCATCAATCAATACATTTCATATCCATGTTTATGCCTCATCCATCCATCCATTCATCCATCTATTTATCCACCTTCCATTCATCTATAATTTATCTATCCATCCATCATTTATCCATCCTTCCATTCACCAATCAATCTTTACATTTTATATCCATGTTTATGTCTCCATCCATCCGTCCGTCCGTCCGTCCGTCCATCATTTAATCCATAATTTATCTCTTTGTCTATGCCTCCATCCATCCATCCATCCATCCATCCATCATCCATCCATCCATC
>NC_065527.1:7896191-7907520 GCF_006386435.1 Epinephelus moara
AGCTGATGACTTGAAAATTATGCTGACTGTCATTTGCATCGACTATTTAGGAAAATCAGAGAAAAATATAATTTGCATAATAATTTGGAACGCGGTGTAGTGGTTAACTCTTTATTTGTTAATTGCGAATTCTTCCTTTTGTGAAAGTATTGTTTTTAATTCTGATTTAAGTTTAGTAATAATATTGCACATGTGTAAGAAAACTGCCTTTGCTGAGACACTTCAGTAACAGATATTTTGTGTTCTAATTCTTGTATTTTTCTCAGTCTTGCTTTATTAACCCCTGAAGCATAAGATGTTGTAAAATTCCTAATATAGCCTTTTATGGAATCTCACACAATCAGCGGATCATCAACAGACTATTTACAGAGATAAACTTGTTTAATCACATTTTAAGTTGGCGACAGAAAGCATCGTCCTGCAACATAGAAAGGTTAAAACGCCACCTAGTGGCCCTTCTTGGTAGACTGTCAGCTAAGTAATAGTGATTTCAATAGAAATGTTAAGAACAGGACAGGCACCAATAAAATCTGAGATACATTTAATATCTATAAAGTAATTTGTCCATTTTCTTAAACCCTTTTTCCTCAGCCTCACGTCCTCTGTAGGATAGTTACTGCTCTTTGCATATAAACTTCCTGCACAGCATGTGTTTCCTATCTGATATTTCTGGCCTTTATACCTTAACTTACCTCAATTAATGGATACTTTCGTGCTAATGTAAAAGTAAAACTTGTCTTTAAGTGCCCTGCGTGATGGTTTATTGCAAATTCAAGTAGTGTGAAAATAATTGCAGCCTGCTGAGATGCGACCTGTCGTAGCATTTTGCACTCTTTCATATTTTCAAAGATTACATGTGCGCTGCCTCTGAAGCTTGAATTTGAAGTTAATGGAAGGTCACAGCGTTTTAAGGAAAAGCATATAAACAATATTACAGGGATGTGACATCCTGGTGCTTAGTAGGTGTTCTCCAATTCCCTCCCTGTGTTGGTAGAGGACCCTGTTTCGTTCAGAAGACAGCCTGTAATTTTTGCTTGTAATTTCTTCCTCCTTACCACCAGAGAGGACAAACCAGTTATTTGACCCCTGCTTTGAACCTTTAAAATGGAACATCTCAGCTTTTAAATTGTGGTAGTATTGTGGTGGTTGTGTGTGCTTTCCTAGACCTTTCGCTGACTTTGCCTTATTTGTACAAACTTTTGTTAGATTTTCAAAGTCACACAAGGAAATAGCACGTACAACTCCTTTTACCGCCTTTAATTGACAGCTTGTTGGCCTTCTCTCCGACCTCGGACATCCACTGGCCTTTAAAAACCAGCACTGGAAAAGTACTTTAGATAGAACTGTCCCTGCTGAAAAAATCCTGCTCTTTAAGATCTTGGCTCAAAAGTGTGATCCTACAGAAAAACATAGCTGCTGTATCCTGGTTAACCAGAGTCACAGATAACCTTTCAAAACACCTTAGCAAATTATCTGTGTGTTTAGGTTCATCAGTTTTTGCCACAGGCATCCACGATGCTAGACGGCCACAGTGGCATTTTTCCCCCTTTGAGATCTGAATATCCACATTAATAAGAAATGTTCATAGCAAGCAGTCTTGATCTAAAGATATATGTGCGCTCTCTTCCTATTCAACCTTCATCTCAATGCCAATGCAGCCTCATTGGAGCTGACACTCTGTCCGCTTTCAAAGCCGGGTTTTCAAAGCCTGCCTCTATCGCTGCGAAATCCAGGAAATGCTGCACCCGAGGAATTGATGTCTTTGTAGGTGAAATTCATCTGGAGTAACAATCTCAGTGAAATGGCAGCAATGCTCCCCAGACCACTGTCTGAGAGATGACATTTTGTTGAACAGTATTTCATTCCTCATTATCTTCTCATGTTCAATCCATCATCTCTCCCTTTTCTCTCTGTGATGCACCTCTTTGCTCTTCTCCCCTTCTTTCTGCCCAAAATAACTTCCTCGCCTCACATCAGTCCTTTTTTTTCTTTTTCATTTAGTCCCACATGTGATTCCATTCCACGTGATTACCTCTGCCTCTGTGAAATGTGCTGTCTATACAGGCTCCTCTGGGTATGTTGAATCTACATCAGTGTATGTTCAAGACATGTTTCTCTTTTGATATAAATCAGTGCTCGCCCTCAATACTGTATCTGCTGAGCCTTTTATGCCCGTATATATGTATTGTTACATCACCATGAGTTATGATTGGTTGCTTTGATTCAAAACTCCATATGGTATATCCAGATTTAAAAAAAAACCTGCAGGAAAAAAATGGGGGATTTAGTTCTGAATCCAGAGATGCTGAAAAAGGGAAGCAGGTAAATGTCAGCTGTGTGTGGTCAAGATCTCATCAAAGAGTGTGAATGCGTCATATTCAGACTCTACATGACAGAAAATGCAAATGAAGGTCAAGAGCATCTTACGAGTGTTTGAAAAGACCTGTTGAGTAAATTATTTGTTATAAAGGGACTCAAATAAGATAAAGGCTACAGCCCCATTTGTTAAAAAGAAGTAAGAAACAGCATCTTTTGGCAAATTGGCACACAATATACATTTGTCTTGTGTTCCTCTGTCACGCTTTTTCTTATTTCAAGAGAATTCTAATGGTTTGGATACAACAGTAATAAGAAATCCTTTGATCAGCTATGCACAGCTTGGCAGTGCATGAGCTGGAGCAACACAAATGTACTGTGGAGTTTGTTCAGTCAGTGCTAGACCAGCATCATGATAGACCTGTTTAGGATGTTTCCCGTACTCATGCTCAGTGCATGCTGAGATTGGTTCAAGAACCCCTGTGACCATGAACAAGAGAAGTGGGTTTACAAACTGGACAAAAGGCTGGAAGATGGAAAAGACATGAACAAAGACAATGTTGCATTTCTATTGTGGACATAGAGAGTTCTGAATGTTATACAGTAGCACTCAAAGACAAAGTACAGATGAGAGTAAATAGCACAGACGAATGGGCAATAAACAAATGTCAAAAACAAACGGTTGAGAACACTTTCCAAATTTTCCAATCCACTGGATTCGTACGCCACCAAACTTATGCTGGCATGTTTTTCTGAAAGTTGCACATTAAAAAACAATAACACCAAACCATCCTACATCTACTCTGCTGGAAACGTGCAGCAGGAAAGTGTCTTGGTGGAGACAAAGAAATAGTCCGAAGTGTGGCTTCATGTCATGAGAAAGATGACAACAGTGCCGATGTAATGTTTCTAAAATTATCATTTCAAGTAAGGGTGGAAAAACCAGCAATACACATCTTTGAATTCCAGGAACGCTGTGTATTTGACACTCTGGGCACGAACGCCACTGCTTCCCAACCGAGCAGCACGTCCATTACCGAGGGTAAATATCCCATGTTATGATAACATTAACGTCATGCAGGCAGGCTTAGCAGGTTTTTTTGTTTATCTAAAAAGAAAAAACGGCCAGACAGTGCAGCTTTTGCAAACTTAAGTCACATATATGCCCTTTCTCCACGCCGGCCATAGCTGTAGCTGGACACATTATGTTTTTGAGTTGCCCGTCTGTATGTTTATCTGTTCATCCCAGTCTTGTGAACATGATATCTAAAAAATTGCCTCAAGAGAATTCCTTCAAATTTGGCATAAAATGTCCATCTGGACTCAACAATGGATTGTTCAGAATTTTGGGTCAAAGGTCGAGGTCTCTGTGGCTTTATCCAACTAATTCCTGTGAACACAAAATCTCAAGAAGGCCTTGAGGGATTTATTTTTTTAAAATTGGGCATAAATGCTCACATGGACTCAACAATAACTGATTAGATTTTGGTGGTCAGCGTTCAAGGTCATTGTGACCTTGTCCACCACATTTCCGTGAACACAGTATCACACCTTGAGGGAATATTTTTTAAAATCTGGCACAAGCAACTACTTGAATTCAAGGATGAACAGATTAGAATTTGGTGGTCAGAGGTCAGGATCAGTTTGACCTTGTGTCCATCTCATTTTGTGAAAGCAATATCTCAAGAGGGCTCTGAAGGAATTTTCTCAAATTTGGCACAAACATCCACTTGGATTCAAGAATGAACTGGTTAGAATTTGGTGACTAAAGGCCAAAGGTTTTCGACCATAGCTCAAGAATCCATAGGCTGAATATGACAAAATTTCATACTAATATCAAGTAGGATAAAACAATAAAGTGATGATGATTTATGTCAAAAGGTCAAAGGTCAGCTTCACTGTGACATCATATTGTTCTGCAAAAATACTTTCCTGACCATTATTCAACGTGTCAGGAACAGAAGGGGAGACATTTGGTCAAAAACTGAATTTGTGACACTAATTTCAGTTGTCTATGTCAAAACTGTGCTGATTGTATAGATATTTTGTGCTGCAGAAAACCTGTGTAGGCTTTCTTTTTTCCACAAAGAAAATCAATATGGGCATTGATAAAAAAAAAAATCTGCAGTAGACAGAATCAATAATGGCATTGGTATCAGTGCTCATATTTTAGGCTACATGCAACACAACATTTGAAAAGAGTCCAAAGACTTTTGCCGATGAGAAATGAAAATGTAAATTGATGCAGATGGAATCAGAAAGCTCAGATTTTGTAGTAGGTGAGTAGCCTTGAATCTTGACCCAAAGAAGTTAGTTAATGCACCACAGCTCCCACAACTAGAGCTTCCATGCAGTTGTACCTCCTCAGTCATTACATAAGAGTTAGACTTTAAAGGAAAATATTGTAATTGTGAGATTATGTAAACTAATATTACAACTGGAGTTCAATAGTGGCTTCTCTTTTGTGCTGTTTACTATGCATAAGCAATAAATCCTTCAATAGTATAACCAACACAACATCGGCTACAGTCAACATATACACTGCTGTGTCATGTAGGCCAGGCCTGTTATGTTGACATTAGATGCATTGATCCATGAATTGAAAAACATATTTTCAACCTGGACTGCATTGTATCCTTGACTGTGAAAACATGGATGCTTCACACACATCTTCCTCCCGGCAGCACAGAACATCTATACAATCAGCACAGTTTCAAGATTAGTGTCACCAAATCAGCATAAAGTGTTTTATGCATAATATTATAATGTCACAGTGAAGCTGACCTTTGACCTTTTGATATGAAATGTCATCACTTCAATATTTTATCCAATTTGACTTTTGTGTGAACTCTTGTTATAATTAGGGTACGAACTCTTGAGTTATGGCCACAAACATGATTTGTGAGGCCACGTTGACCTTGACCTTTGACCACCAAAATCGAATCAGTTCTTCAGTCCAAGTGGACATTTGTGCCAAATTTGAAGAAATTCCCTCAGGACATTCTGGAGATATCGCGTTCACAAGAATGGGATGGACACCCTGAAAACGTAATACCTCTGGTTATGGTATAAAAATAAATATGAACGTTACAGATCTCCAGTCAGTATTGTAACACATCAGATAAACCAAAGTGCACACTGACTGTGGCTCTACAACTCGCCTCATTGTGAACGTGTTGTTAATCGTTCCCGCTTCAGCTTCCAGACCAGCTGAGCGTGAGGCAGCGTGTGTGCTTGTGAAGCCTGCGGGACCAGGTGTTTTTTTTGTTGTTTGTTTGTTTTATTGCCACTTTGGTGATCTGAAAATTGTGGGTCTTTTTACGTTGTGACATCATTTTGAATGACGTCCTTCAAGTCATACATTACAGATTTCCCTTGGGTCCCTGGTACTTAAATGTAGTTTAAAGTAGTGATATTTAACATGTTATGCTTGTGAGCCTTTAATAGGAAGCAACCCACTTGCATTGTTTTCCATTATCCCTTATAATTTAAAAGCTGTACGAGATAAATGACAAGTTTTATCACGTGATCCTCATAAGAACAGTTTGTTAAGTGGCAATTACACCTGTGATTCATGAACAGGATCTGAGCTCAGCTGCTGTGTGTGTTTGTGTTGGTGAATTTATGATGAGCACCATCTGAAATTCCAGATATTTTACAATTAACATGTATGATTATTAACTTGTGTTTTATCAAAAATCTTTAAATACAGAACTAACTGATATCAGTCACTGAACAAAATATGGTAGACAACTCTCCATTTCATTAAATCCCACAGATTTAACAACTTAGATAGTCAAGATATTCAAACCAAGAAACGAAACAAAGAGATTTAAAATGTGATAAGCCACAATGATAAACTCAATTATTCATCAAACGTTTTTTAGGTTGTTGAGCAAAGGCGGATCATGAGACTAAAACTGATGGGAGATCAGTCAACTGGAAGAGCACCAACACCAATAAATGGCGCTATCAGGGACATAGAACGATTCTGCTGATATGTAGCGTGATACTGCCATTAGCTGCATCATCTAGCTTCTCATTTTCATGCACACATGATCAGCTGTCCACGTCTCACTCTGTATGTCTGTGTCAAAGCATTACTTATGCATGGACTACCTAACTGCAGCATGTGGGTACGAGCACCATAAAAGGAACGGAGGCAACGAATTGTGCTCTGCTGAACCATAAGTCTGACACGTGCAACAATACAGCGTTGACATATCCATGATAATTATCACATGCTGTGAGCAATGTTTGATGTGAGACAATGCTTTAAATGCTGCCGGTGCGGGGAACACAACTCGAGGATTGAAAATGTGCGCGGGCTCAGTCAAAGCTCATCAACACATCAAAACTATGGAGCAGATAACAAGATTTTAAAACCACCGAGTGTCAGCACTGATCCAAGCCACTCTTTGTACTGCGCGCCTGATCTGTAAGCAGATGATGTTGAGGAAATGATTGCTCTGTGGTATTGTTTTCACCTTCCCCTCTGTCTCTCTTATGCCTCTGTTCTCTGCAGCACTTGCATGTTTCTCTCTTTCCTCTTTCAGTCACATCAAAAGCAGCCTTTTCCGCTTAATGGGCCATTAGCTCTGCTCTGAGTCTCTGTCAAAAATCTCCCCAGGCCTCTCATCATGCCATTTCACTCATATGTTTTAAGGGCAACAAAATAAAAAAGATAGAGTTGTGTTTCCTTTGTAGGCGAGTGGGAAAAAAGTGCCTCCATTACTGCTGAAGATCATATGGAAATCTTTAAAGAAGGCCCTATAGCACAAGTACAAGCCAGACAATTTCTAAGTTGATCTCAGCCTGAGAAAGCAGTGTTCTTGTTACTACACAAGATCTTAGCAGGGGACATAAAGTGTTTCAATTTTCAATTTCATTCCCAAGCATGTGACTTTAACTCAGGTTTCCATGGACGAGACCAAACATATTAGAGCTGACAAAAACATCAGATGTGTGTGGAGCGATGAGGAGACATTTCTCCAATTAACTGTGTTATCCACATAATTTATGTTTGTTTAAGTTTTGACAGGGGCTTTAATTACATCTTCTCACTGCATCCTCTTAATATTAGTTGTGCACATAACAGTTGCGGATAGAAAGATGCATTAATCAGTATTTTGTTTTGCTAATTTCCTGGAAATTCAGTTAAAGTTAAGATAGATTTGGATGGAAACTTGAACACTTTAGTTTTATATTATTCTTATTAGCCTTTTTTTACATGGTGTGTCCCACTGAGGCCAAAGATCTCCTTTTCAAGTGAGACCTGGCCAAGAATAGCAGCAGCACAGAGATTCAACAACAAATGAAATTCACATGAAAGCACAGAGATTTGAGTGACAGAATAATCAGATAAAACAGTTGCAAGCAGACAGCCTGGACTCAATAGATTTCACCATAGTTTAAACCCATTCAAGGTTACCAAGTTTTGAGGCTTTGCAGATTGTTCCATGCCGTAGGTGCAGAGAACCTAAAAGCTTTTTCTTTTCTTCTGACTTTGGACACAATAAGATGCAAAAAGCCCTGGGAATGTAGCTTATATCTTCCATATAAGTCACTCATGGGGCAACATTTCATCCACCACATATCCAGCCACAAGCTTCATGTCTTCTTTTTAGCTGCAGCTCTCCACGATTAAAATCCAGTTTTGGTCGTTAAGCCAGTGTAGCACTCCAGCCGACATCTGTGGCTGAGGAGGGCTCACATTTGGTGTGGTGTATTTCCTGGAGCTTCACGTTGTTGTACTGTCAGTCAGCCTGGAGGTGTTTTCAGATATGGTGGAAGAAGTACAGATCTGTCAGCAAAAGTAGTAACTTTGCGTGGTCATCTGTTGACGAGCTGCAGCGTGACGCAACCAGTGTGTGCAAGGGGCAGCACTTGACACGTGTCACATGACGTGCCTTGCTGCAGTGGCGTCAGTGTGTTTTCAGCTTAAAGAGGCAACAGACAGCATCTTTTCCTAAATATATCATTATGAAAATAATGTGGGTTGCACAGGGTAGTGGCCACAGTAAAATCAGATTGTCAGCGTTTACATAGGTTACTTAGTGGCTGTGCAATCTTTGCAATAAGCTTCTGCCACCGGTGCTGAAATTTCGCAGAAAAAATCTGCTTTACGGCAGGAAACGTGTCATGTATTGCGNAGTGCTGAAATTTCGCAGAAAAAATCTGCTTTACGGCAGGAAACGTGTCATGTATTGCGAAATTGGTCAGTCAGCTAATCAGGGACTGGAGCTGGTCCTTATGAGGAGTTGGGCATGAGATAGTTGAGTCACAAGCACAATGCACTTCTTTTTTGTCAACGCCCGGCCACGACTTGCTGTCCAAAGGCAGCTTTTTTTCGTTGTACCAGTTAATTCTTTGATAACCTTGAGGTTTTTATCATTTGATGTTCTGTGCTGTGTTGTATTTGTTGGAAAAGCACTGTAACAAATAAAGTTAGCTGCTGTTGAATAACTGTAATTGTGTGTAAAAGGTCATCAAGCAGCTCTTCTCCCCGGTGTGATAATGCCACATCCAGATGATCAGGGGACTTCTCCTCCTCACATATTATAAGCACTGAATATCATAAGTGACTCAGCCATTGATCCCATCCGTGACTACATTATCATGCGCAGACACTCCACCCTTGTCTAGGTACACACTGTCAGTGTCAGGTATAAACCGGTGATGCACGGACGAGCGAGCCATTTCATGCATGGATGCACCGCAGGTATTATCGGCTGAACTGATGAGTAGCTCAGATGCCCCCTATTTGATTCCAAGTGACACAGATTTCTGTGCTCTGATATAAAGTTGTAGGAGTCAAGTTGCAGTTCTGGCACAGCTTCACTGTCTAGAAGAAGAGAGGCAGCCTTGAAAATCTAAACTCCAGCAACAATTGTTGTACTTTGAAAACCAATATTTATTTTAAACTGAGTACATTTTAGCCTAAAGTCTTTATAAGGGTTTAACAAAGAGCATGTGCAGATATGCTGTATACAGACATCTGAACAGGAGAAACAGGGAATGATAGGGTATGTGTTATGGTATATATGGTCACACTGAAATCACATTTGAAAGAATCAAATAACCACACTGGCATTAAAGTGAGGAGGTGTTAGCTTACACTTAATATGGTCCACAATCAAGTGTAGTACTAACACATTCTCACTCTGACCTCGTCACATATCAACGTTTGGTTATGGACTTTCCATGTCCAGATACGACGCGCAAGGTACCCTGTCACATGCGTTGTCTTCTTTAAAAATACACTTCTGTTTTCACAGGGAATTTAACATGTACAGACAGTCTCTTTCAAAATAAACGTCGCACTATATCGGTATAACACTGATAATTTACTTTTTTCTTTCCTTCAGTAATTCACACGCATAGTTGGGTTTCGACAACAAAAGCACGTGTAGGTTTAGGAAAAAAGAACAGGGTTTGGCGTTCTAGTCTTACAGGACGTGAACACTGCTCTCCCAGTTGAAGGCTGGTGTTTGTTGGACCCATCCACCACCCATCCTGCCCACCCCACTCTCACTTTCACCACCTTAACTTTCACTCTTGTGCCCCCGTGTTTCCCCCTGACGCCACGAGAGCCGTTAAACTATAATGGCAAACGGGCCACGTATTATGCCAATGTCAAAGGACGTCTTTTTTCGTGAAAGAAAGTCGATGTAGTTGCTATATGTAAACTTTATTTGGAAAGCTCTTTCAAAACAGGTACAAAGTGCCTTAAAGGACAATTTTATATTGTAAAATACAGTCAAGACAGAAATATAGAACATAAGACCTGATAAAACAGAGTGTCAGACAAACAAGAGATTTACTGAAAAAAGAGGCCATCCTGTAAAATATGTTTTGAGGATTGATTTAAAAGAAGGCTCTGAGTTTGCTCAGGGACGGAGTTAATGCCTCCATGGATACTGTAATATGTCCTGGAAAAGAAGAGATATTTATTTTCCTTTTCCTTATAAACAATGTACAGCAGCACAATTAGAGATGGCTAAACGTCAGCAAACCTCCATAGTAATGTCATTCATGCAACAATAACCAGTTAAAATTTACCAACATCAGCTAATATTAGCCAGTGGTCATGTGAACCAAGAAAGAAGCAAGAAAAAACAACTGAGAATAGGTGCATTTTGGTTTAAATTAAATTCGTATGAGACAGAATGTGTTATGTCTGCATGCATAAGTTACATCAACCAATCATTTATTTCTCACATGGAATTATACAAGGTACAACTCCTGTAAAATATAATCCCATCAGCTCCGTTAACTCGTGTGCTGTAATTGAATTAATGGAAATAAAATTAGATTCAAGATTCAAGACCTTTATTTGTACCCGAGGGGCAATTGATTCTGCCGCAGTAGCAATAAAAAATAACAGCAACAAACAACAATGACAACAACAAGGTTGACACACACAAGGCAATAGTCACATAAAATCAGTCGTAACTAAATAAATAAAAACGCATACTTGAATAAATATGAACTAATAATGATGCTACCTGTACTGTACAGAGTTAAGCAGTGAGATGGCAGAGGGCATGAAGGAGAATTTGTATCTGTTAGTTTTGGCTAATAATCAGTAAATCTCCACCGTTGCTCTCCAGACATCTCTCAAGCATTTTGCATCAGTGGCTGTTTGAGCCAGACTTCTTCACCTGTAGGCGATGTAATGTAATTACTGACCCTCCATTTTCTACCTACACATGCACCAATCATCAAATTGACATACTTTGAACATATTCAAAGACGAAAACACATCTAGAATTCTCTAACCCCAGTAATCAATATAGGTATCACAGTGTTATATAGCTGAACATGTAGAGAACGTGTTATGCTCGTTAGCATCCTCAGCAGCAGGAGTGAAGACCCCTTCAGGCAGCCTATCTATTCACCCTGACATCGTTATTTATGAACACAACAGACTCTTCCTCTGATAAACAGTTCACTTGAACAGAAACAGCTAATTGGTATTAATCATGTTTGGGTTTACTTTCTATTTTTTTTT